>NC_041390.1:342137491-342171478 GCF_002162155.2 Triticum dicoccoides | reverse complement strand
GGAAGAGTGAGGGTGGGGGGGGCTCTTATCCACTCACTGGCGCCGGCGAGCTAGTCTGATGGGGCTTCTCCCATGTAGTGACCCAGGTCGGGGGTACAGTGGGGGGAAGGCAACCCAGGGGAGTTAGGTGGGCTGGCTGGGCCAGCTAATTGGGCTGCCAAGGCCTAGTGGCAGTGGTGGGGGGGTTCCTTTCTTTTTAAGTTCTCTTTAAATTGTTTACTCTTCTATTTAAACTTCTGTTTCTATTTTAGTTTCAAAATACCTTAGTCTTACAAAATATAAACTAGCACCTAATTTACTATTATAAATTATTCTACTGCCACGGTAAGTTTTAGCATTTAAATAAATAGTTTGTAATTTTTATAAATTGAAAAAGCATTTAAAACATTATTTTAGCCACTATTTTAATTGTTTTAAGGCATTAAAATAATTTTAAAAAATGTTGGTTCACCACCAATATTAATAAATGAATATTTCCCACATCATGAACATTTTAGTTTTCATGTTTGAGAAATTTTGAATTTCACTCATAATTCAAATTTGAATTTGACATTGATTTTTCATCAAATGATAATTAGCTCAGTATGCATGGTGAGCTGGCATCATTAGGGTGATTTTACTATAGCATGACACTAGGGGTGTTACACACGGGCATTAACGAGCAACCGCCACAATTACGTTCTGACAAATCTAGACATCTAACAAGGATAAATAGTGGTGGCTACTAGAAAACGCTCTCCACTTCTTCATCATCTACATGTGGCGGGCACTAGGTAGAGCCTGTCACTACTAAGTTACGCAAGGAAGTCCCGGCCGGGAGATTATACATGTGGCAGGTCGTGACTTCCGCCCGCCAGAATTACTCCATTAGTTGTGGCGGGTATTTTTTCCTACCCGCCACTGTTTGTTTTCAAAAATAGCTATGGCGAGTGCCCCACCTCTCCCGCCGCTCATTTGGGTTTACCTATAAGGCCTTTCCCAGTAGTGTTGTTATAGATTTGTATTTCTCTCCGATCTAACTAGATTGATTTATCTTCAGTGGTAGAGGTGCTTTGTAATGGGTTCAATCTTGCGGTGTCCTCACCCAGTGAGAGAAGGGGTAGCGAGGCATGTATTGTATTGTTGATATTAAGAGTAAAACAATAGGGTTTAATCATATTGCTTGAGTTTAGTTTGTCTACATCATGTTATATTGCTTAAGGTGTTACTCTATTTGTCATGAACTTAATACCATAGATGCATGCTGTATAGAGGTCGATTGGTGGAGTAATAGTAGTAGATGCAGGCAGGAGTTGGTCTACTTGTCACGGATGTGATGCATATGTTCGGTGGAAACGACACATATGGGATCACAGGGAATCCCTTCTACGGTTGGCGGGCGCGTGGCTGTGGAAAGAGCGAGTTTAGAAGATCAACACGGGGGAATTTATCCAGGTTCGGGCCGCAAGTGATGCGTAATACCCTACTCCTGCTGATTTTTGTTTATCTAGTGTTCTTGGACTAGCTACAACGCGTGCAGGGTCCAAAAAGTATGAATCCCTCTCCAGTATGCCTCGGGCCTCCTTTTATAGCCAAAGGGGTCGCCACAGTGGCATAGAAGAGGTGGAAAGTTTGTACTATACACAAATCTATCGCCTAGTACCGTAGGAGAAACGCATTTAATGTGCTGCCGACGTGCCCCCTCACTTTATTAGGGACGGCAAGGAAGGTTGTCTCGTCCGTCGCTGCCTCGTCACGCACTAACGCGCGTCCAAGCTGACTAGGCGTGCAGCGCCACGCTGGCTGGCTGCTGAGTTGGTGCGGTGGCGGAGTCTTCAGAAGATCTGCATACCACCACGCAGGTGCTCGCTGAGTTGGCCTAGAAGCTGCATGTCCCCACGCAGGTGCTTGCCTTGTTGGCGGGTTGACTGCTATGTTAGAACCGCGGTGGAGCCCTTGCAGGTGGGGGCCTGGCTGCGGCCCCACAGATGTCCTCGGCAAGGGTCTTGCTGGGGCCCCAGCAAGGGCCTTGCGGGGGTCTCGCAGGTGTCCCCGGCAAGGGTCTTGCCGGTGGTCTTGTGAGCATCCCCGGCAAGGATCTTTCTGGGGGGTTTCCATCTTCTAGTTCTCATCTAGTCTCGTATGTTCTTGGTCTTCGCAAAGATTCGCATGCCACCATGCAGGCGCCTCCCAAGCCTTGGTTCCCATGTTGTCGACGGTGTCGGAATTCTTAGGCTCAAGGGTGGCGGCTACCTAAGCTGCCCCAGCAAGGCTCTTACCGGGGAAAGCCCACCTTGCCCCTCTGCTTCTCGCGCCTTTGGCTTGGCGCTGCTCTGGTAGTCTTTTGTCTTCACTTCCTCTGCCCCACCAAGCGTTGCTGCATGCGTGTGGCTGCAACTGCCCGCACACAAGTAAAGGGGTACAAAAGGACCCCTACTTTTGTACACCGACAGGAGCCCCCGGGCCTGGGCCACATATAAGCGTGGAGCGTTATCGAGCCAGGCCCAGAACGGTGCGCGGGTACACGTGGCAGGTTTTTACCGCCGTAACTTCCTCGCCAGTTGTGCTTCCCATGACCCCCGTTGAATGAACGGCATGGGGGTCGTGCGTGGGGCGGTTGCTGCACGCTTGCGCCACACCGTGGTAAATGGTAAAGAGGTGGCCCACGCCTTCCCCATAAAAATAGGAAAACACAGGGGTGCAGCTCATTTACTAAGTGGACTCGGGTCGTGGCCTTCAAGGCACCCTCGCCCGATGATCACAGGGTGGAAAACAGTCACTTCACTTGTCTTCTCGATTCTGGCCTGCTCGCCACGTGTCCTCCATTCCCCAAGGTGAGTAGGCAGTGGACGCGGAGGGCACGGACCTTAATGGCGAGGCGGGAAACCGGGTCATCGCTGATTGGAGTAGCGGGTTGGTCCCGATTCCCAGCGCCCCTTGCGGCCGGATTGCTTAAGTGGGGCGGTTGAGCCCTGGCCCCGCCCTTTATAAGAAGGGGAGGGCGATGGCATCCTTCAATCCTTCAACATTCATCTGCTTCCATCTTGACTCCTTCCTTCCCTTCGCTATGGCAAGAGGGCACGCCGGTGCTCCAATAGCAACGACGAGGGTCTCTGCTCGACAGCGTGCCCCTCCTCCCCAAGAGCTCGTGGTGGCGGAGCTGGCCGTGAGAGGAAGTGGGAGGGGGCGAGGCCGAGGCCACCGTGGTGCTCGAGGGAGAGGAGGACGGGGCCGCGCATCGGTCGCGCCTCCGCCAGCGGCTCCTCCCCCAATGGAGGGCCATGTCAGAGACCAGCCCCACGAATTCTTCATCAGGCTGCACAAGCTAGTGCGCGGTCGCCTCCGTCTCCCCACTCCGTTCGCTCGGGAGATGGAGCTCGACCCACCACAAGCCTTGAGGCTGCATATGAGGGGCTGTGGGAATGGCAGCATGCTGGTCGACGTCGACTTCCCCGCCCCTCATGTCATGTATCTCCGCCGTAGGTGGAAAACCTTCGCCCGTGCCCATATCCTGTCGGAGGGCCTCGTTCTCCACTTCAAATTGATGGAGAACGGCCTGTTCTCCGTCAAGGTTTTTGGGCACTTGGGAACTTGCCTAAGGTGTTGCGTGGAGAGCTCCATTGACAACGAAACCTCCTCCTCGAGCGAGAGTGACGAGGAGGACAACAACAACGACGACGAGGGCGTCAAGCGGGAGGACGCCGAGTCCGACTCCGACTGACCATGCTGCCCTCCTCCCTCGGCCACGTGCCCTGCTGAGGGTATTCCTCGTCAAGCTCTCCATCGGCGCGTTCCCCGCCGCTTCCTTTTTGCCTTCACCTGCTGCACCTGGGAGGAAAAGGGCAAGAACATAGATCACGGGGCACCTATCTTTCTTTTAAATTGTAGGCGCTTGCCAAATCTTAATTTCTAGATAATGTAATCTCTCGAGCCCCTACTTGTGTCCTATAACCTCTGTTCATGCATCAACATGTTAATGAAAAGTCTAGCCTTGCCGGGAACTCGTGCACATGTTATGCTCGTGCAGAGGCGAAACACCTCCTTAATGTAAGTAAACAAGTCCTCCCACCAAGCTGCCCTGCCGGCGCCCTTTGCGCCTGCCGGAGAATCATATCTTCCAGGTTATAGACAAAGGGTCTAGCCCCCCATCCACCTCCTTTTAGCAAGGGCTACTACGACCATTCCGACCGAAGCAGCGTTCAACCGGGAATGGGAGCACCTGAGTTTTTAAAGAAGAGTGGTGAGGTTTTATAATGCACAAGTCATAGGTTACGAACACGAATGGGCAAGAGGTAAACTTTATCTGTTTGGTTTGCCAGGATCACCGTGCTGGGCGGTCTTCTCGACTTCTTACCGGAGTTGGGTCCTTGGCGGGATCGCGCGTCCTTGCCATGGATGGAAAGAAGAGAGGGCAAGAGCATGGAAACTCGGTGGTCCGCCAACATGTATTGGAATCAAAAAGTGGTACAGTACCCTAGACAAGCATGCATATACGTATACACAAAAACATGGGAATCGACAGGAAGTTATACATACTAAGGGATTCCTTTCCATGACTGTGCACAGGGTCTGCCCCTGGCTTTGTACATAGGGTTACATGTCTTGCCGGCAAGGCTAGTACAAAATGGGGTTGCCGGGGCTCCTGGCCACCGCGCCTTACGGGTAAAACTTACGAAGATGTTTGATATTCCAGGAATTGCTCACTGGAATGCCATCTTCGGTCTCTAGGCAGACTGCGCCGAGCCTGGTGACTCGTATTACCCGATAAGGGCCTTCCCACTTCGGCGTCAACTTGTTTGAATTCTTGGCGGATTGAATCCACCGAAGAACAAGGTCGTCTTCCTCAAGGCTTCGGGCGTGAACCTTGCGGCTATGATAGCGGCGCAAGGCCTGTTGGTAGCGAGCGGCTCGCGCAGCAGCCCGAAGACGATCTTCCTCAAGGATCATCGCATCCTCTTGGCGCAACTGCTCTTGCTCAAACTCATCATAAGAAAGCACTCGAGGTGACCCGTATATGAGTTCCGTGGGGAGAACTGCTTCTGCCCCGTAAACCAGGGCAAAGGGTGTCTGTCCAGTAGCTCGATTTGGTGTCATTCTGATCGACCAAAGAACTATTGGCAACTCATCAACCCAGCGCCTTCCGCACTTGTGCAGCTTGTCAAAAGTCCTAGTCATGAGGCCTCGCAGCACTTCTGCATTCTCCCTCTCGACCTGGGCGTTACTTCTGGGATGAGCAACAGAAGCAAAACAGACCTTGCTGCCAAGGTCTTGAATGTACTTCTTGAAGGTGTGGCTCATGAACTGCGTGTCATTGTCCTTGATGACTCTGTTGGGCAGACCAAAATGGCAGACTAGCCTCTTGAAGAACATGATGGTTGACTGTGCTCTCACCTTGGCTTTCTTGTCCTTTGGGTCGGCCTCTGGGAGCTCGAGGAGGGAGAGTCATCCCTCCCCATCTCTTGCGCACTTGGTCGCCATGTTGAACATCTCCAGGGCCGTGCACAGGTCCTCGTGTATGGAGAGCTCCTCCTTCATCTTGACATTGCGGACACCATCAGTGAACGCGGAGATGATGGCCTCGTCCGACACCTTGGGAATCTTGAGACGAACGCTGTTGAACCATTGGATGCACTTCTACAAGGTCTCGCTAGGCAGCTGCTTGATGCGCCATAGGTCACCCGCAGCTGGTGGGCGATCCCGAGTGCCCTGGAAGTTGGCGACGAAGTGCTCGTGCATCTCGCCCCAGGAGGAGATCGACCCCACGGGCAGGTTCAGGAGCCACGAGCGTGCGCCATCTTTGAGGGCCATCGGAAACCAGTTCGCCATAACGTTCTCGTTGCCGTTGGCCGCCTCGATGCTCAGTTCGTAGAGCTGCAGGAACTCAGCAAGGTCGGTGGTGCTGTCGTAGCATGGAGGCAGGTTGGGCTTGAATTTCCCCAGACAGACGACGCTGCGCCGCTCCAGAGTGAAGGCGTGGCAACCCGTTGTGGTCACGGGGCCCGTCGAGGAGGTGGAGCTTGATCTTGGCGCTCGCGCGCCCCCACCGCAGGCGGCGCACGGTCTTGACGTGGCGGTGCCGGGAGTGCTCGAGCATCTTCATGCGGCTGCTAGACCACCTGGTAGCTTTCTTCTTCACACGCCGGCGCCCTGCGTGGCGGGTCGCACCACGGCTTGGCTCGACGATGGCATCTTGACGGGTGGGTGGAGGACGTGCCCCATGGGTCACGTCACCCTCCGCAGGTGGCGGGCGAGGTAGTGAGGGAGAGGGTGCAAGAGAGCCCCCGGTAGCACTAACGAGCTCAGTGATTCGGTTCAGCCAGTCTTCGTAGAAGTCCTCGACGGGGCGGTGGCACATGAGCTCGCGTGCCATGAGCAGCGCAGCCTCCACGTCCTCCAGGCCATGACAAGCATGGGACGATGAATCGGCCAGAGTCAGCGACGGGGTGGCGGTGCGCCCGTCACGCCGCACAGAGTGGTGCAGCGACGAAGCTTGCTGCTCGTGCTCCGCCGGGCCGGTGGTGGTGTTGGCGGCAGGCGATGGAGAACAACAAGGAGGCCCGCGGGCAAGCGCCATCTAGGTGACGCGAGCGGCAAGGGTGGCCCGATGCTCAGTACGGGCTCGACATGCGTCAGCCATGGAAGCGGTGGAGCGGTGGCGAGTCAACTGGCGGAAGAGAGGCTCCGATGCGCCCCTACCTGGTGCGCTAAATGTCAGATTTCGGGTTCTGCAGACCCTTGACAGGTTTGAACTCTAGGTGCGTGCGAAGAACTCGTCCTCCCCAGTCCGCCTGCTCGTTAATCTCATGGCCTAGCTCGACGAACCAAATGGACAAGAGACACAGCAGTTTACCCAGTTTCGGGCCACCTTGCGGTGTAAAATCCTACTCTTGCTTTGTGGTGGACTGGCCTCGAGGGGCTGAGGATGAATTAGTACAATCCAGAACAACCTCAGGAGGAGGGGTGTTCTTGTGCTCAATGAGCTATTGGGTGTGAGGATAATTCCTCTGGTTCGGATCCCCCTCTATGGTGGTGGCTAGGTCCTATTTATAGTGGCCTTGGACCTCCTCCCAAATGAAGGAAGGGATCCCACAACGGCCAAATTTGAAGGGAGACAGGTAGTGCATGCTACCCTGACAAAAGTAGTCTTGGCCTACAAAAGTCTTTGGTGGTGATGCTGTGGTGGGCTCAGCGATGACCTCCATCCTGCCATCCTGGCGGTCTTGGTCTTGTTGCATTGGAATGGAAACCTTTGCTTGATTCCTTGGGACTCCACGCTTGTGCTTGCCTCCCTAGCATAAAAGTTGAAACTGGTACACTGCGCCCGCTGGCGCCCGCATGGCCTTTGTCGTCATGGCTCATGTCATCTGAACCTCGCTATGTGAACCTTGCATAGATATTTCGACTCCTAGGGAGCCAGCATGAGGAGGCCGCCCCTCGTGGAGGTCTTGGTGTCGTTCGCCTCGCGAGGGTCTTGAGTTGTTAATGTCAAAGCTGGGTCGTACTAGGCCGTCGTTGGAGCCACGCCGTGGGCCGTAGGCAGGCAAGTCTGGGTACCTCCGTTCCCAGAATGCCGACACCCACCCTCGGCCTGCATTCAACAACCCTTCGAGGGAGATTTCGCGGAATTTTACGTCCCACCCACCACCCACTTAGTGGCCACCGTTGAAGACTTAACTGACATGTTGGATTACAATGCAGAAAATGTCGAATACATGGACGAGGATAGTGGAGCCACATCTAACACTAACCTTGCTCCCCCTGTCACCGACCGTTGGACGGCCATGTCCATACATGATGTCTATATGGTGGACACTCCAAAAGAAGACGACGGCACCCACGTGAAAGATAACGACTGGCCCAGCGATGAGCCACCGAAGCACTACAGACAGCGCTACTGCTCCAAGCCACGTCGAAGCCACGTGAGCAACACGGACATCAAAGAAAATGCCACACCAGACAATGCGGACAACCTTGACGACCCCGGCGCCGACAAACAACCACAAGTCAATCATGAGGAGTAGGAGGATCCGCTCGATTCCAAATACATTGATGACCCAGAAGACAACAACTACCTCCCCCTTTCGGAAGAGGAGGTGAGTTTGGGTGACGAAGATTTCATCATCCCCGAAGACCCGCTAGATCAAGAGCGGTTCAAGCGGCAGCTCATTGTCGTTGCCGCAGCCTGAAGAAACATTGGCAGAAAATCAGAGATGTACTAATGTCCTGGACGCTGAAGAGGAGTACAGCCACAAGCAGCAGACAAAAAGCTAACCAAAGCGAAAGCTACTGCTGCAATTCGATGACGAGGCCATAGAGCCAGAACCTCCAAGTTACACTTGAGCAGATCAACCAGACCGCCCCCCTCGAGGACAGGACTGGACAGTTGACAAAGCCGAACAACCTCCCACCACCCTAGCCAACAAGGCAAGGAACCATTACGGCTAGGTTTTGAGTATGACCTCCGCCATCACCTGGATGCCCGGGCAGGCCTAACAAGGTCCATCTACGGGCCCAGAAGATATCCTCCCGCAAGACGAGATGGGTATAAATCCTGGTTAGACCAAAATGCTAGAGCCCAGAAGAAATCATGATAGAGCCCGAGAACTACAACGAGCCCGGATGACAGATGATCTCCGGCGTGACGTAGCCCGAACCAGGGGTGCCACTCACCCACTTTGTTTCATGGATAAAGTGATGAAGCACCCATTCCTAGAAGGTTTCAAACTTGTGAACAGCGATCCCTATGATGGGACAATAGGCTTGAAGTATGGATCGAAGATTTCCTATTACACATCATATGGCCCAAGGTGACGACCTCCATGCCATCAAGTACCTGCCACTAAAGCTCAAGGGTCTGGCCATACACTAGCTGAGCAGCCTTCCCGAAGATTCTATAGGATGTTGGGAGGAGCTCAAGGAGGCCTTCCGAGCCAACTTTCAGGGCACTTATGTCCGCCCCCGGACGCTGATGACCTGAGCCACGTAATCCAGCAACCCGGTGAGTCAGCCCGGCAATTTTGGAACCGGTTTTTGACCAAGAAGAACCCGATCTTTGACTGTCCGGACACCGAAGCTATAACTGCCTTTAACCACAGTATTCAAGATGAATGTCTAGCACGCCAGCTCGGCCAAGAAAAGCCGAGAACGATGTCCGCGCTCAGCTCCCTGATGACCCACTTCTGCGCCGGAGAGGACAGTTGGTTGGCTCATAGAAGCACCAACCCTGATACCCACAGCACCTTAGAAGTCGACGGGAATGGGAAGCCATGAAGCAACAAGAACAAACACCACCACAATGACAACGAAGCTGACGAGACGACAGTGAATGCCGGATTCCATAATCTAAAGTCCGGGTCACGAAAAAAAGCCTTCTAAAGGCAACCAGGACGTCCCAACCAAGCTGGACGCAATCCTGGATAGGCTCTGCCAGATTCATGGCACCGTCGAAAAGCCCGCCAACTACTCCAACCGCAATTGTTGGGTGATAAAGCAGGCTGACAAGCTTCAAGCCTAAGACTCGGGCAAAAGCCCACATAGTGAGGACGACGAGGAGCCCCGCGGGCCAAACAATGGAGTGCAAAAACCATTCCCTTCTGATGTCAAGACGGTGAACATGATCTACGCCACCCATATACCAAGGAAGGAGAGGAAGCGCACACTGCAGGATGTATACGCCGTCGAGGCCATAGCGCTGAAGTTCAACCGGTGGTCGGCTTGCCCGATTACCTTTGACCGCAGAGACCATCCAACCAGCATCCATCATGGAGGATCGCCAGCCCTGGTACTGGACCCCATTATCGATGGGTACCACCTCACAAGAGTCCTAATGGATGGGGGTAGTAGCCTCAACTTGATCTATGCAGACATAGTGATGAAAATGGGGATTGATCCGTCAAGAATCAAACCCAGCAACACCACCTTCAAGGGGGTTATTCCCGGAATAGAGGCCCGATGCTCAGGCACCGTAACTCTTGAAGTGGTATTCGGTTCACTAGATAATTTCCGAAGCGAGGACTTGATTTTTGATATTGCCTCGTTTTGTAGTGGCTATCATGCCCTCCTCAGCCGAATGGCATTCGCCAAATTCAATGTCATCCCACATTATGCCTACCTCAAGCTGAAGATGCCCGGTCCCTCAGGCTTCATAACAATCAATGGCAACACAGAGTGTTCACTTCAGCCCGAGGAGCAGACTGCAGCCCTGACTGCTGAAAACCTAGTCGTCGCCAATGGGCCGAAGTATCAGCCCGCCGTAATGGCCAGAGATACAATTAAACGAGCTCGAGCCCGATCCCCTTCATGGGAACCTACCTACGTTCATCACAAGTAGGGATGCGCCCCCCACAGCACGCACGCCTACGTCGTGCTTCACGTGCCTTGTTAGCACAACTACGCGCTCGAGATACCATGGGCGGCCATGGGGGCTCACATCAAACACATACCTCCACGTGTTCATCTCAACCGAATTACGGCATTACCACGTCCCTGGACGACCACAGCTATGGCTCCGGACTCGCTCAGCTTCAAGCTATGTTCGGCAGGGCCACATCTCAAAGCCCCTATTAAAGGAACCCCTCGCCAGCACGCGATGTTCATGAACGACCAACTCACACCCCCTCCATCTAATAGAAGCAAAGGCGCAAACGTGCATCAGGGCACAATTGATGCTTCAATCCACAAGTCAAGGCCCTGTGTAAACCTTTCTCTGCAAAATTTCTTTCCTTTCTTTCCCTTTTATCATAAATGCCTCAGTGGTTCAAATTGTACGGATAGACATCTAGAGCTTACGGAAATTAAAAACATATTTTACAGTGTTTGGTCATCGGCATTGTCTAGCCTCTCTCTCTCTTTTTTTCTTTTTTCCGCTCTTTGAACAGCTAGGCATGTGATAACCCACACGTATAGGGGATCGCAACAATTTTTGAGAGTAGAGTATTTAACCCAAATTTATTGATTCGACACATGGGGAGCCAAAGAATATTCTCAAGTATTAGTAGCTGAGTTGTCAATTCAACCACACCTGGAAACATAATATCTACAGCAAAGTAATATGATAGTAGTGGTAACCGTGGCAAAAGTAACGGTAGCAGTTTTGGTTTTATAGTGATTGTAATCATAGCAACGGAAAAATAAATAAGCGAAGATCAATATATGAAAAGCTCGTAGGCAATGGATCAATGATGGATAATTATGTCAGATGCGATTCCTCCTGCAATAGTTATAACATAGGGTGACACAAAACTAGCTCCAGTTCATCAATGTAATGTAGGCATGTATTCCAAATATAGTCATACGTGCTTATGGAAAAGAACTTGCATGACATCTTTTGTCCTACCCTCCTGTGGGAGCGGGGTCCTATTGGAAACCAAGGGATATTAAGGCCTCCTTTTAATAGAGTACCGGACCAAAGCATTAATACATATTGAATACATGAACTCCTCAAACTACGGTCATCACCGGTAAGTATCCCCATTATTGTCACTTCGGGGTTAACGGATCATAACACATAATAGGTGACTATAGACTTGCAATATAGGATCAAGAACTCTCATATATTCATGAAAAAAAAATAGGTTCAGATCTGAAATCATGGCACTCGGGCCCTAGTGACAAGCATTCAGCACAACAAAGGCATAGCAACATCAATCTCAGAACATAGTGGATACTAGGGATCAAACCCTAGCAAAACTAACTCGATTACATGATAAATATCATCCAACCCATCACCGTCCAGCAAGCCTACGATGGAATTACTCACACACGGCGGTGAGCATCATGAAATTGGTGATGGAGGAAGGTTGATGATGACGATGGCGGTGGATTTCCCTCTCTGGAGCCCAGAACGGACTCCATATCAGCCCTCCTGAGAGAGTTTAGGGCTTGGCGGCGGCTCCGTATCATAAAACGCGATGAATCCTTCTCTCTGATTTTTCCTCCCTGAAAGTGAATATATGGAGTTGGAGTTGAGGTCGGTGGAGCGTTAGGGGGCCCACGAGGCAAGGGGCGCGCCCCCCACCCTCGTGGACAGGGTGTGGGCCCCCTGATGTGGATTCTTTCGCCAGTATTTTTTATATATTCGAAAAATATTCTCCGTTGATTTTCAGGTCATTTCGAGAACTTTTATTTCTGCACAAAAATAACACCATGGAAATTCTACTGAAAACAGCGTCAGTCCGGGTAAGTTCCATTCAAATCATGCAAGTTAGAGTCCGAAACAAGGGCAAATGTGTTTGGAAAAGTAGATACGTTGGAGACGTATCAACTCCCCCAATCTTAAACCTTTGCTTGTCCTCAAGCAATTCAGTTTATAAACTGAAAGTGATAAAGAAAAACTTTTACAAACTCTGTTGGCTCTTGTTGTTGTAAATATGTAAAGCCAGCATTCAAGTTTTCAGCAAAGATTATGAACTAACCATATTCACAATAACATTTAGGTCTCACGTTTACTCATATCAATGGCATAATCAACTAGCGAGCAATAATAATAAATCTCGGATGACAACACTTTCTCAAAACAATCATAATATAATATAACAGGATGGTATCTCGCTAGCCCTTTCTGAGACCGCAAAACATAAATGCAGAGCACCCCTGAAGATCAAGGGCTGACTGGAAATTGTAATTCATGGTAAAAGAGATCCAGTCAAGTCATACTCAATGTAAACTAACAATAATACATGCAAATGACAGCGGTCCTCTCCAACTGGTGCTTTTTAATAAGAGGATGATGACACAACATAAAATTAAATAGATAGGCCCTTCGTAGAGGGAAGCAGGGATTTGTAGAGGTGCCAGAGCTCGGTTTTAAAATGGAGATGAATAGTATTTTGAGTGGTATACTTTCATTGTCAACATAACAACCGAGAGATGTCGATATCTTCCATGCTACATTCATTATAGGCGGTTCCCAAGCAGAATGGTAAAGTTTATACTCCCCCACCACCAACAAGCATCAATCCATGGCTTGCCCGAAACAATGGGTGCCTCCAACTAGCAACAGTCCTGGGGGAGTTTTGTTTGCAATTATTTTGATTTGATTTGAGCATGGGACTGGGCATCCCGGTGACCAGCCATTTTCTCGTGAGTGACGAGCGGAGTCCACTCCTCTTGAGAATAACCCGCCTAGCATGGAAGATACAGACAACCCTAATTGATACATGAGCTATTCGAGCATACAAAACAGAATTTTTATTTGAAGGTTTAGAGTTTGGCACATAAAATTTACTTGGAACGGCAGGTAGATATCGTATATAGGAAGGTATGGTGGACTCATGTGGAATAACTTTGGGGTTTATGGAATTGGATGCACAAGCAGTATTCCCGCTTAGTACAAGTGAAGGCTAGAAAGAGACTGTGAAGTGACCAGCTAGAGAGTGACAACAGTCAGGAACATGCATTAAAATTAATCAACACTGAATGCAAGCATGAGTAGGATATAATTCACCATGAACATAAATATCGTGGAGGCTATGTTGATTTTGTTTCAACTACATGCGTGAACATGTGCCAAGTCAAGCCACTCGAATCGTTCAAAGGAGGATACCACCCTATCATACCACATCACAACCATTTTAATAGCATGTTGGCACGCAAGGTAAACCATTATAAACTCCTACCAAATTAAGCATGGCATGGGCAACTATAATCTCTAATTTTCATTGCAAACATGTTTCATTCATAATAGGCTGAACCAGGAATGATGAACTAATCATATTTACAAAAACAAGAGAGGCCGAGTTCATACCAGGTTCTCTCATATCAATCAGTCCATCATATATCATCATTATTGCCTTTCACCTGCACAACTGAATAGTGTGGATAATAATAATAGTGCATGTGCATTGGACTAAGCTGGAATCTGCAAGCATTCAATTCAAGGGAGAAGACAAGGTAATATGGGCTCTTTGTTAGATCAACAATAATGCATATGAGAGCCACCCAAAATTTTCATCATGGTCTGCTCCTCTCAACCCCAAAGAGCAAGAAAGAAATAAAACTATTTACACGGGAAAGCTCCCAACAAGCAAAAGAAGAATGGTAATTCTTTTTGGGTTTTCTTTTTAATTACTACTGCTACAAGCATGGAAAGTAAACTAGATAAAAGCTACAACTAATTTTTTTGGTTTTTCTTAAGGTTTTTCAAACACACAAAAATAAAACTTAAAACAAAAAATAAACTAGCATGGATGATACAATGAAAAAGTATGAGGACCGACAACTGGCATGAGTGTGTGAACATGAATGTAATGTCGATGAGAAATCATACTCCCCCAAGCTTAGGCTTTTGGCCTAAGTTGGTCTATGCCCATGGATCAAAACTGCCCTCTCCGGTGTACTGAGGAGGGTCTTCGGGGTGCCACTGGTTGGCGATCTCGTCTGGATCCCACTAATAAACAGACTAACAGTCAGGATCAGATAGTGGCTCCGGCTCTGGAGCTGATGTCAGGCTTTGGAATGCCTGAATGGCCTCAGGCAAAAAAAGGTACGTGCTTGAAAATATGTTGAACAAAGAGGGAGCAAGCAACGTAATAGTCTCAAAGTGTTTCTTATCAAATATCAGTCTATAGTTAAACGTCTTCTTCTTATGCTTAACAATAAAATCATGTGCTACCATGCTCTTATAATCTAGAAAAATATGGGGCAGCAACTTTTCCTCTTTCTCAAAATGCCTAATAGATATGTTAAAGTGTGCAGCAAGGCACGAGGCGAAGATGGCTCCTAAGACGGGACCCTTTGTATGGTTCAGATTTAACTGTTTAGCAACAATAGCGCCTAAACTGAAAGTGGTATCACGAAACAAAGTATGGCGCAAAATAACAATATCAGGGGCACTAATATTTCCGTAGTTCCCGTGACCAATTAAGCATCTACTAGCAAATATTGCAAAGTAACGTAGAACAGGAAAATGTATTCTAGTGATTCTTGCATCGGAAACTTTCCTCGTTTCCCCTACAACAATCGTATCAATAAATCCCTCCACATCATTACGATGTGGTTCCTCTATGCTGCCCTCAAAGGGTATCCTACAAACCCGGCAAAAATCATAAAGTGACATCTCCTTATGCTCATCACATAAATAAAATTCCACCGAAGGTGGCGATCTCCTAGCATGGAAATGAAAATTTTGCATAAAAATATTGGTGAGTAAGAGATATTGTTCACGCTGGTCGTGGAGGAAGTCAGTGAGGCCTCCGCAGTACGAGGGAGATTATACTTGGGCTTCTTATTCTCTTCACTTTTCTTATCCTTAGAGCTTCGTCCCAATGAGCCCCTCAAAAATCTCTTCATCTTTTTCCGAAATTTTCTGAAATTTTTAGTAACTTAAAATAAAAGTGAACCAAACTCAACAAAATTGATAGCAACTACTCCTACAAGTGTCTAGAGGCTATATCATACAGTAAATCTATTTTGACCACATAAATTTGACATGCAAGCTCAAGAACAGGGTCACCTAAGCAGCAAAAATTTGCAATAAATAAAGCACTAGAACAAAAACTAATTGGACCATTGGAGGAGTCACATACTGAAGAACAATCCCCCAAAGCAGTTTTGTGAATGGAGCCTTGAGCAAGCAGATCGAAAATGGCAGCAAGATGAGCTAGAACTCGGGTTTGAGCTGGTGGGTGATTTTTCTGGAGCAAGACAAAGTGTGTGGGTGCAAGGATAAGTGGAGGGGACCCACATGGGGTCCAGGAGGCAGGGACGTGCCCAGGGGGTGGGCGCGCCCTCCACCCTCGTGGGCACATGGTGAGGCCTCCAGGTGTGTTCTCAGTGCCAATAATTCTTAAATATTCTAGAAAAAAATCATATTTCATTTTCAGGGCATTTGGGGAACTTTTATTTTTGGGGTACTTTTTTTATTGCAAGGATAATTCAAAAAGTAGACAAAAAAACTATTTTTGCTTTATTTAAGATAAATAACAGAAAGTAAAAAGAGGGTACAGAAAGTTGTGCTTTCTAACTTCATCCATCTCATGCTCATCAAAAGGAATCCACTAACAAGATTGATCAAGTCTTGTTAACAAACTCATTCCGAATCGCATGAAACCGGAGAAATTTCGAATAACACTAGGTTACCTCAACAGGGATATGCATGTCCCCAACAATAAGAATATCATATTTCTTCTTGACGGTAGGAAGAGGAAATTCAAAACCTCCAATAGTAATTGTTGAAAATTTTCCAATAGAATTGATACTGTGGACATGAGGTTGTTTCCTCGGAAAGTGTACCGTATGCTCATTACCATTGCTACCTCTTGAGCACTGCGTTGGGTGAACAAATTACTATTGAGCAATTGAAATAATTGAGCATAGTTATGAGAATATCTAGGTATGATCATGTATATAGGCATCACGTCCGAGACAAGTAGACCGAAACAATTCTGCATCTACTACTATTACTCCACTCATCGACTGCTATCCAGCATGCATCTAGAGTATTAAGTTAAAAACAGAGTAACGCCTTAAGCAAGATGACATGATGTAGAGGGATAGTTTCATGCAATATGATAAAAACCCCATCTTGTTATCCTCGATGGCAACGATACAATACGTGCCTTGCTGCCCCTTCTGTCACTGGGAAAGGACACTGCAAGATCGAACCCAAAGCTAAGCACTTCTCCCATGGCAAGAACAACCAATCTTGTAGGGCAAACCAAACTGATAATTCGAAGAGACTTGCAAAGATAACCAATCATACATAAAAGAGTTCAGAGAAGATTCAAATATTATTCATAGATAGACTGGATCATAAACCTACAATTCATCGGTCTCAACAAACACACCGCAAAAAGAAGATTACATCGAATAGATCTCCACAAGAGAGGGGGAGAACATTGTATTGAGATCCAAAAAGAGAGAAGAAGCCATCTAGCTACTAACTATGTACCCGTAGGTCTGAAGTAAACTACTCACACTTCATCGGAGAGGCTTGGATGATGATGTAGAAGCCATCCGTGATTGATGCCCCCTCCGACGGAGCTCCGTAACAGGCCCCAAGATGGGATCTCGTGGATACAGAAAGTTGCGGCAGTGGAATTAGGTTTTTTGGCTCCTCCCCCGATCGTTTTGGGGCACGTGGATATATGTGGGAGGAAGAAGTACGTCAGTGGAGCTTCGAGGGGCCCATGAGGCAGGGGGCGCGCCCTAGGGGGGTGCCCTCCACCCCCGTGGCCGCCTCATGGCTTTCTTGACGGAGGGTCCATGTCTCCTGGATCTTATCTGATGAGAAAATCACGTTTCCGAAGGTTTCATTCCGTTTGATATTCTGTTTCTCCGAAACACTGAAATACGCAAAAAAACAACAATTCTGGGCTGGGCCTCCAGTTAATAGGTTAGTCCCAAAAATAATATAAAAGTGGAAAATAAAGCCAAATATAGTCCAAAACAGTAGATAGTATAGCATGGAGCAATCAAAAATTATAGATACGTTGGAGACGTATCAAGCATCCCCAAGTTAATTCCTGCTCGTCCTCGAGTAGGTAAATGATAAAAACAGAATTTTTGATGCGGAGTGCTACTTGGCATAATTTCAATGTAATTCTTCTTATTTGTGGTATGAATATTCAGATCCGAAATATTCAAGACAAAAGTTCATTTTGACATAAACATGATATTACTTCAAGCATACTAACTAAGCAATTATGTCTTCTCAAAATAACATGGCCAAAGAAAGTTCATCCCTCCAAAATCATATAGTTTAGTCATGTTTCATTTTCGTCACACAAGAATTCTCTCATCATGCACAGCCCCGATGACAAGCCAAGAAATTGTTTCATATTTTTAGTAATCTCAAACCTATAAATTTTCACGCAATATATGAGTGTGAGCCATGGACATAGCACTATAGGTGGAATAGAAGACAAAAAAGGAGAAAGTCTCACATCAACAAGTCTAATCAATGGGCTATGGAGATTCCCACCAATTGATGTTAATGCAAGGAGTAGGGATTGCCATGCAACGGATGCACTAGAGCTATAAATATGTGAAAGCTCAACAAAAGAAACTAGTGGGTGTGCATCCAACTTGCTTGCTCACGAAGACCTAGGGCACTTGAGGAGGCCCATTGTTGGAATATACAAGCCAAGTTCTATAATGAAAAAATTCCCAATAGTATATGAAAGTGATAACATGAGAGACTCTCTACTATGAAGATCATGGTGCTACTATGAAGCACAAGTGTGGTAAAAGGATAGTAACATTGTCCCTTCTGTCTTTTTCTCTAATTTTTTTGGGCCTTTTCTTTTTTTATGGCCTTACTCTTTTTTTTGGGCCTTCTCTTTTTTTATGGCCTTTCTATTTTTTTTATATTCCTTACTTGGGACAATGCTCTAATAATGATGATCATCACACTTCTATTTATTTACAACTCAATGATTACAACTCGATACTAGAACAAAAGATGACTCTATATGAATGCCTCCGGCGGTGTACCGGGATATGCAATGAACCAAGAGTGACATGTATGAAAGAATTATGAACGGTGGCTTTGCCACAAATACTATGTCAACTACATGATCATGCTAAGGAATATGACAATGATGAATGTGTCATGATGAACGGAATGATGGAAAGTTGCATGGCAATATATCTCGGAATGGCTATGGAAATGCCATAATAGGTAGGTATGGTGGCTGTTTTGAGGAAGATATAAGGAGGTTTATGTGTGAAAGAGCGTATCATATCACAGGGTTTGGATGCACCGGCGAAGTTTGCGCCAACTCTCAATGTGAGAAATGGCAATGCATAGTACCGAAGCGCTAGCAAGGATGGAAGGGTGAGAGTGTGTATAATCCATGGACTCAACATTAGTCATAAAGAACTCACATACTTATTGCAAAAATCTACAAGTCATCAAAAACCTCAGTACTACGTGCATGCTCCTAGGGGGATAGATTAGTAGGAAAAGACAATCGCTCGTCCCCGACCGCCACTCATAAGGAAGACAGTCAAATAACACCTCATGTTTCAAATTTGTTGCATAACGTTTACCATACGTGCATTCTAACCTCAACACAAGTATTTCTCAATTTCACAACTACTCAACTAGCATGACTTTGATATTATTACCTCCATATCTCAAAACAATCATCAAGCATCAAACTTTTCTTAGTATTCAACACACTCATACGAAAGTTTTATTATTAATCTTGCATACCAAGCCTATTAGGATTTTAAGCAAAGTACCATGCTAATAAGACTCTCAAAATAATCTAAGTGAAGCATGAGAGATCAATAGTTTCTATAAAACAAATCCACCACCGTGCTCTAAAAGATATAAGTGAAGCACTAGAGCAAAACTATAAAGCTCAAAAGATAGAAGTGAAGCACATAGAGTATTCTATCAAATTCCAAATCATGTATGGCTCTCTCAAAAGGTGTGTACAGCAAGTATGATTGTGTTAAACTAATAAGCAAAGAATCAAATCATAAAATACGCTCCAAGCAAAACACATATCATGTGGTGAATAAAAATATAGCTCCAAGTAAAGTTACCAATAGAAGTAGACGAAAGAGGGGATGCCTTCTGGGGCATCCCAAACTTTGGCTTTTAGGTGTCCTTAGATTATCTTGGGGGTGCCATGGGAATCCCCAAGCTTAGGCTCTTGCCACTCCTTGATCCATAATCCATCAAATCTTTACCCAAAACTTGAAAACTTCACAACACAAAACTTAAAGTAGAAAACTCGTGAGCTCCGTTAGCGAAAGAAAACAAAAGACCACTTCAAGGTAATGTAATGAACTCATTATTTATTTATATTGGTGTTAAACCAACTTTATTCCAACTTGTCTATGGATTATAAACTATTTTACTAGCCATAGATTCATCAAAATAAGCAAACAACACACGAAAAACAGAATCTGTCAAAAACAGAACAGTCTGTAGTAATCTGTAGCTAGCGCAAGATCTGGAACCCCAAAAATTCTAAAATAAATTTCTGGACGTGAAGAATTTATATATTAATCATCTTCAAAAATAATTAACTAACTAGCACTTTCCAAATCAAAATTACAGCAGTTCTCGTGAGCGCTAAAGTTTCTGTTTTTTACAGCAAGTTCAACAAGACTTTCCCCAAGTCTTCCCAACGGTTCTACTTGGCACAAACACTAATTAAACACAAAAAACACAACAAAAACAGAGGCTAAATAATTTATTTATTACTAGGAGCAAAAATCAAGGAATAAAAATAAAATTGGGTTGCCTCCCAACAAGCGCTATTGTTTAACGCCCCTAGCTAGGCATAACAAGCAAGAATAGATCTAGGTATTGCCATCTTTGGTAGGTAATCCATAAGTGGCTCTCACGATAGATTCATATGGTAATTTTATTTTCTTTCTAGGGAAGTGTTCCATGCCCTTTTTTAATGGAAATTGAAATCTAATATTCCCTTCCTTCATATCAATAATCGCACCAACCGTTCTAAGGAAAGGTCTACCTAGAATAATAGGGCAAGAAGGATTGCAATCTATATCAAGAACGATAAAATCTACGGGCGCATAATTCCTGTTTGCAACAATAAGAACATCATTAATTCTTCCCATAGGTTTCTTAATAGTGGAATCCGCAAGATGCAAGTTTAGAGAGCAATCATCAAAATCACAGAAATCTAGCAAATCACACAAAGTTTTGGGAATAGTAGAGACACTAGCACCCAAATCACACAAAGCATAAAACTCATAATTTTTATTTTTAATTTTAATAGTAGGTTCCCACTCATCATAAAGTTTTCTAGGGATAGAAACTTCCAATTCAAGTTTTTCTTCATAAGATTGCATCAAGGCATCAACGATATGTTTAGTAAACGCTTTATTTTGACTATAAGCATGAGGAGATTTTAGCACGAATTGCAACAAGGAAATACAATCAATTACATAGCAATTTTCATAATTAAATTCCTTGAAATCCAATATAGTGGGTTTAGCAACATCTAGGGTTTTAATTTATTCAATCTCACTTTTATCAAATTTAGCATCAAGATCAACAAATTCTGAATTCTTAGAACGCCTTCTAGGTAAATGTGGATCATATTCAGTCCCATCATTATCAAGATTAATATTGCAAAACAAAGATTTAATAGGGGACACATCAATAATTTTTAGATCTTCATCTTGATTTTCATAGGAATCCGTTTTAGCGGCCATCTTATTGACTAATGTAGCTTGCATATCCGAAATTTCAGACGTTAATTTTTCAAGATGAGCAATTTGGGATCTTATACCATCAAATTCTTTAGTCATATCATCGAGCTCCTTATTCATATAATTCATGAAACTTTTTTGTTCCTTAAGCTCATTTCTAAAGAAATTATTATGCTCAAATTGCAAAACCATAAACTTCCTGACGTTGTTTTCGATCTCCTCTAACCTTTTAAGGCGAAGATCACAAAACCTAGTTAGAGCCATCGCGACAAACAAGCAATCCAACACACGAGCAAACAAAAAGCAAACGGGCAAAAGAGGCAAATAGAGAGAGAGGGAGGATAAAACGGCAAGGGTGAAGTGGGGGAGAGGAAAACGAGAGGCAAATGGAAAATAATGTAATGCAGGAGATAGCGATTGTGATGGATACTTGGTATGTTGACTTTTGTGCAGACTCCCCGGCAACGGCGCTAGAAATTCTTCTTGCTACCTCTTGAGCACTGCGTTGGATTTCCCCAAAGAGGAGAGGATGATACAACAAAGTAGCGTAAGTATTTCCCTCAGTTTGTTAGAACCAAGGTATCAATCCAGTAGGAGGATACGCGTGAGTCCCTCGTACCTACACAAAAACAATAGCTCAACGCAACCAACGCGCTTAGGGGTTGTCAATCCCTTCACGGTCACTTACAAAAGTGAGATCTGATAGAGATGATAAATAATATTTTTGGTATTTTTGGTATAGAGATGCAAAGTAAAAAGTAAAAGCAAAGTAAAAGCAAAGAAATAATAAAGTAATGGAGATTGATATGATGAGAAAGAGACCCGGGGGCTATAGGTTTCACTAGTGGATTCTCTCAAGAGCATAAGTATTCTATGGTGGGTGAACAAATTACTGTTGAGCAATTGACAGAATTGAGCATAGTTATGAGAATATCTAGGTATGATCATGTATATAGGCATCACGTCCGAGACAAGTAGACCGAAACGATTCTGCATCTACTACTATTACTCCACTCATCGACCGCTATCCAGCATGCATCTAGAGTATTAAGTTAAAAACAGAGTAACGCCTTAAGAAAGATGACATGCTGTAGAGGGATAGTTTCATGCAATATGATAGAAAAACATCTTGTTATCCTCGATGACAATGATACGATACGTGCCTTGCTGCCCCTTTTGTCACTGGGGAAGGACACCGCAAGATAGAACCCAAAGCTAAGCACTTCTCCCATGGCAAGAACAACCAATCTAGTAGGCCAAACCAAACTGATAATTCGAAGAGACTTGCAAAGATAACCAATCATACATAAAATAATTCAGAGAATATTCAAATATTATTCATAGATAGACTGGATCATAAACCCACAATTCATCGGTCTCAACAAACACACCGCAAAAAGAAGATTACATCGAATAGATCTCCACAAGAGAGGGGGAGAACATTGTATTGAGATCCAAAAAGAGAGAATAAGCCATCTAGCTACTAACTATGGACCCGTAGGTCTGAAGTAAACTACTCACACTACATCGGAGGGGCTTGGATGATGATGTCGAAGCCCTCCGTGATCGATTCCCCCTTCGGCGGAGCTCCGGAATAGGCCCCAAGATGGGATCTCGTGGATACAGAAAGTTGCGGCGGTGGAATTAGGTTTTTTAGCTCCTTCCCCGATCGTTTGGGGGTACGTGGATATATATGGGAGGAAGAAGTACGTCGGTGGAGCTTCGATGGGCCCACGAGGCAGGGGGCGTGCCCTAGGGGGGGCGCCCTCCACCCTCGTGGCCGCCTCGTGGCTTTCTTGATGGAGGGTCCAAGTCTCCTGGATCTTATCTGATGAGAAAATCACGTTTCCGAAGGTTTCATTCCGTTTGGATTCCGTTTGATATTCTGTTTCTCCGAAACACTGAAATATGCAAAAAACATCAATTCTGGGCTGGGCCTACGGTTAATAGGTTAGTCCCAAAAATAATATAAAAGTGGAAAATAAAGCCCAATATAGTCCAAAACAGTAGATAATATAGCATGGAGCAATCAAAAATTATAGATACGTTGGAGACATATCAACCATTAACATGAAAAGTGACATTGCCTTTGTTACAATCAATAATAGCCCCTGCAGTATTCAGAAAGGGTCTACCAAGGATAATCGACATACTATCGTCCTCGGGAATATCAAGAATAACAAAGTCCGTTAAAATAGTAACGTTTGCAACCACAAAAGGCACATCCTCACAAATACCGACAGGTGTAGAAGTTGATTTATCAGCCATTTGCAAAGATATTTCAGTAGGTGTCAATTTATTCAAATCAAGTCTACGATATAAAGAGAGAGGCATAACACTAACACCGGCTCCAGGATCGCATAAAGCATTTTTAACATAGTTTCTTTTAATGGAGCATGGTATAGTTGGTACTCCTGGATCTCGTAGTTTCTTAGGTATTCCACCCTTAAAAGTGTAATTAGCAAGCATGGTGGAAATTTCAGCTTTCAGTATCTTTCTTTTATTAGTAACAATATTCATCATGTACTTAGCATAAGGGTTCATTTTAAGCATATCAGTCAAACGCATACGCAAAAAGATAGGTCTAATCATTTCAGAAAAGCGCTCAAAATCCTCATCATCCTTTTTCTTGCATGGTTTAGGAGGAAAGGGCATGGGTTTCTGAACACATGGTTCTCTTTCCTTACCGTGCTTCCTAGCAACAAAGTTTCTCTTATCATAACGTTGATTCTTTGATTGTGGGTTATCAAGATCAATAGCAGGTTCAATCTCTACATCATTATCATTGCTAGGTTGAGCATCAACATGAACATCATCATTAACATTATCACTAGGTTCATGTTCATTACCAGATTTTGTTTCAGCATCAGAAATAGAAATATCAGTGGGATTCTTAGGTGTGTCAACAACAGCTTCACTAGAAACATGCAAAGTTCTATCATTTTTCTTTTTCTTCCTTTTAGAAGAACTAGGTGCATCAACATTAGTTCTCTGAGACTCTTGCTGAATTCTCTTAGGGTGGCCCTCAGGATACAAAGGTTCCTTAGCCATTTTACCCCATCTAGTCATAACTCTAACAACATTATCATTTTTCTTATTTTTAATTCATTGAGCAACTCATTCTGAGCCTTAAGTACTTGTTCTGCTTGAGTGGTAACCATAGAAGCATGTTTACTAATAAGTTTAAGTTCACCTTTAACTCTAGACATATAATCACTCAAGTGTTCAAGCATATCAAAATTGCGTTTCAATTGTCTACCAACATAAGCATTGAAGTTTTCTTGTTTAACGATAAAATTATCAAACTCATCTAATCATTGGCTAGCAGACTTATAAGAGGGAATATCACCTTCATCAAATATATAGAGAGAATTTCCCTTTACTACCTGTGCCGGGTTATCAAGACTAGGTATTTCTTCAATAGGTGGTAAATTCTTAACATTTTCAGCTTTAATACCTTTTTCTTTCATAGATTTCTTTGCCTCTTGCATATCTTCAGGACTGAGAAATAGAATACCCCTTTTCTTCGGAGTTGGCTTAGGAGTTGGTTCAGGAAGTGTCCAATCATTTTCATTACTTAACATATTATTCAATAGCAATTCAGCTTGATCAATAGTTCTTTCCCTCAAAACACAACCAGCACAACTATCCAGGTAGTCTCTGGAAGCATCGGTTAGTCCATTATAAAAGGCATCAAGTATTTCATTTTTCTTGAGAGGATGATCAGGCAAACCATTTAGTAATTGGAGAAGCCTCCCCCAAGCTTGTGGGAGACTCTCTTCTTTAATTTGCACAAAATAGTATATTTCCCTTAAGGCAGTTTGTTTCTTATGAGCGGGGAAATATTTAGTAGAGAAGTAATAAATCATATCCTGGGGACTACACACACAACCAGGATCAAGAGAATTAAACCATGGTTTAGCATCACCCTTTAATGAGAACAGAAATAACGTAAGGATAAAGTAATAGCGAGTTTTCTCATCATGAGTAAACAGGGTGGCTATATCATTTAATTCAGTAAGATGTGCCACAACAGTTTCAGCTTCATAGCCATAAAAAGGATCTGATTCAACCAAAGTAATTAACTCAGGATCGACAGAGAAACCATAATCCTTACCAGTAATAAAGATAGGTGAAGTAGCAAAAGCAGGGTCATATTTCATTCTAGCATTCAAGGATTTTTCTTTAAGCTTAGCTAATAATTTCTTAAGATCAGATCTATCATTGCAAGCTAAAAAAGTCTCTAGCTGTTTCTTCATCCATAACATAACCCTCAGGCACAACAGGCAATTCATATCTAGGGGGAGAATCTTCAACATCACTTTCATCAATATTATCATTTTCAATAATTTCATTCTCTCTAACCCTAGCAAGTTGTTCATCAAGAAATTCACCTAGTGGCACAGTATTATAGAGCATAGAAGTGGTTTCATCATAAATATAATGCAAAGCAGAAGTGGCATCATCAATAATATGCGAGATATCAGAATGAATAGCAGGAGTAGGTGTTGCAAGTTTATTCAAAACGGAAGGTGAATCAACTGTAGAGCTAGATAGCAGTTCCTTACCTCCCCTTGTAGTTGAGGGAAAATCTTGGTTCTTTGATCTTTCAAATTCTTCATAGTCATCAACAGATATAAATCCCAAGTGACTCAAAGAATAGAGCTATGCCCCCCAACAACGGCGCCAGAAAATAGTCTTGATAACCAACAAGTATAGGGGATCGCAACAGTTTTCGAGGGTAGAGTATTCAACCCAAATTTATTGATTCGACACAAGGGAGCCAAAGAATATTCTCAAGTATTAGCAGCTGAGTTGTCAATTCAACCATACCAGGACACTTAATATCTGCAACAAAGTATTTAGTAGCAAAGTAATGTCATAGTAGTGGTAACGGTGGCAAAAGTAACGGTAGCAGTTTTTGGTTTTATAGTGATTGTAACAGTAGCAACGGAAAAGTAAATAAGCGAAGATCAATATATGAAAAGCTTGTAGGAAATGGATCAGTGATGGATAATTATGTCGGATGTGATTCCTCATGCAATAGTTATAACATATGGTGACACAGAACTAGCTCCAGTTCATCAATGTAATGTAGGCATGTATTCCAAATATAGTCATACATGCTTATGGAAAAGAACTTGCATGACATCTTTTGTCCTACCCTCCCGTGGCAGCGGGGTCCTATTGGAAACTAAGGGGTATTAAGGCCTCCTTTTAATAGAGTACCGGACCAAAGCATTAACACATAGTGAATACATGAACTCCTCAAACTACGGTCATCACCGGTAAGTATCCCGATTATTGTCACTTTGGGGTTAACAGATCATAACACATAATAGGTGACTATAGACTTGCACGATAGGATCAAGAACTCTCATATATTCATGAAAACATAATAGCTTCAGATCTGAAATCATGGCACTCGGGCCCTAGTGACAAGCATTAGGCATAGCAAAGTCATAGCAACATCAATCCTAGAACATAGTGGATACTAGGGATCAAACCCTAACAAAACTAACTCGATTACATGGTAAATCTCACCCAACCCATCACCGTCCAGCAAGCCTACGATGGAATTACTCACGCACGGCGGTGAGCATCATGAAATTGGTGATGGAGGAAGGTTGATGATGATGATGGCAATGGATTCCCCTCTCTGGAGCCCCGAACGGACTCCAGATCAGCCCTCCCGAGAGAGTTTAGGGCTTGGCAACGACTCCATATCGTAAAATGCATTGAATCCTTCTCTCTGATTTCTTTCCTCCCCGAAAGTGAATATGTGGAGTTGGAGTTGAGGTCGGTGGAGCGTCAGGGGACCCACGAGGCAGGGGGGTGCGCCCAGGGGGGTACGCGCGCCCCCACCCTCGTGGACAGGATGTGGGCCCCCTGACGTGGATTCTTTTGCCAGTATTTTTTATATATTCCAAAAATATTCTCCGTTGATTTTTAGGTCATTCCGAGAACTGTTATGTCTGCACAAAAATAACACCTTGGCAATTCTGCTGAAAATAGTGTCAGTTCGGGTTAGTTCCATTCAAATCATGCAAGTTAGAGTCCAAAACAACGGCAAAAGTGTTTGGAAAAGTAGATACGTTGGAGACGTATCAGCATGCACACAATGTGTAGCGAATAAAACTCGGTTACTTCACTAAAGGCTTGATTTTTTCCATCAGTTCTGTGAACCAGGGCCGGCACCACTTCTCATTGCATGTTTGGCGTCTCGGATATTGCATTATATGCATCAGTTCCGAACTATGTCTTGGGTCAATAGTTGGGTTTCTCGGCTCTTGTGCTTACCATGTTATGTTCCACACATTCGGCTAAGAAGGTAAAGGGAGAACCCTGCAATTGTGCTTCTGGCTAGTGAGGTCAAGCACCTCATGGGAGAAAGTCGAAAACTGACCAGCATAGTAAGCGAGAAATGGTCAGCGATCCGACGACGTGTTGAACTAAGGAATCGTTGGCGATTTACCCATGTCACACGCAGGGTTCGTCCTAGCACAAACCAAGTGGTTATAAAGGCATGCCTCGGCTCCCTTGTACACCGCAAACTCTAGGGGCTAGTCATTAGTCCCCACCTTCAAGCTCCTATGGTTAAGTGAAAGCAATAAAGCCGCATAGTCTGATTTCCTGGTCTCTCTCACGCACTACCACCTTCGGGCACCAAGACATAGGCTAAGGGTAATAGTGCGGAGATGAAACACCCCACATACTATTCGCTTGGGGGCTGAAGCCGATGACTGGTAACTTTCAGAATAATAAACAGCTGCACAGGAGTCAAAATTAAACACCATACTATATAAACATACAAATGGACCGCATTACAAAGCAACATGTTGATGTCTACTACGCAAACTTCTTCTTGTAGACTCGTGTTAGGCCTCCAAGCGCAGAGTTTTGTAGGACAGTAGCAAATTTCCCTCAAGTGGATGACCTAAGGTTTATCAATCTATGGGAGGCGTAGGATGAAGATGTCTCTCTCAAACAAACCTGCAACCAAATAACAAAGAGTCTCTTGTGTCCCCAACACACCCAATACAATGGTAAATTGTATAGGTGCACTAGTTCGGCGAAGAGATGGTGATACAAGTGCAATATGGATAGTAGATATAGGTTTTTGTAATCTGAAAATATAAAAACAGCAAGGTAACTGGTAACAAAAGTGAGCAAAAATGGTATTGCAGTGCTTAGAAACAAGGCCAAGGGTTCATACTTTCACTAGTGCAAGTTCTCTCAATAATGACAACATAATTTGTTCATATAACAATCCCTCAACATGCAACAAAGAGTCACTCCAAAGTTACTAATAGCGGAGAATAAAAGAAGAGATTATTGTAGGGTACGAAACCACCTCAAAGTTATTCTTTCTGATCGATCTATTGGGCTATTCCTATAAGTGTCACAAATAGCCCTAGAGTTCGTACTGAAATAACACCTTAGGACACACATCAACCAAAACCAATGTCACCACAAGTATCCGCGGGTTTGATTATACGATATGCATCACACAATCACAGATTCATCTATTCAAACCAACACAAAGAACTTCCAAGAGTGCCCCAAAGTTTCTACCAGAGAGTCAAGACGAAACATGTGCCAACCCCTATGCATAAGATCACAAGGTCACAGAACCAACAAGTTGATCACCAAAACATACATCAAGTAGATCACGTGAATATCCTAATGTCACCACAGATAAGCACATGCAAGACATACATCAAGTGTTCTCAAATCCTTAAAGACTCAGTCCAATAAGATAACTTCAAAAGGAAAAAATCAATCCATATCAAGAAGGTAGAGGGGAGAAACATCATAAGATCCAACTATAATAGAAAAGCTCGTGGTACATCAAGATCGTGCCAAATCAAGAACACGAGAGAGAGAGAGAGATCAAACACATAGCTACTAGGACATACCCTCACCCCCGAGGGTGAACTACTCCCTCCTCATCATGGAGAGCGTCGGGATTATGAAGATGGCCATCGGTGATTATTCCCCCCTCCGGCAGGGTGCCGGAACAAAGTCCCGATTGGTTTCACTACTAGGAAAAGGGCTATAGATGGAATGGACACTAATGGCGCACCTGTCATGTGGTGCGCCACTTCTATATAGCAGTGGCGCACCATGTGCTGGTGCGCCATTAGTGTGGAAGACACTAATGGCGCACCTGGCACATGGTGCGCCACTAGTAACAAATTTTTTTCCGAACATACTAATGGCGCATCACTGCACGGTGCGCCATTACTAGTGCTAACTAGTAATGGCGCACCGGCCACATAGTGCGCCACTACTGTTGTTTTTTTAATTCTTTTTTTTGCAAAACTACTAATGGCGCACCGTAGCATAGTGCGCCATTACTAGTTTAAACTAGTAATGGCGCACTATGCCACGATGCGCCATTAGAATATATTTTTTATTTTTTGCAAAACTTCTAATGGCGCATCAGCAGCAGGTGCGCCATTAGTATGTTGGGTTACTAATGGCGCATGGCTGTGTGGTGCGCCATTAGTAACCTGGGACCAGCTAGATATTTTGGACAGCCACACCTACACACTCACTTTCCCCACTTCATTCCCTCCACCTTCTTCTCCAAACTTGTCGGCTGCCTCCTCCTCCTCACCTCATTTGCACCGTAGATTCATCAAAATTAAGTGGTGAAATTACCTTTTTTGATAGGTAAGTAAGGGGAAAGCTATCTTCATGTTGTAGATCTACTTTTTTCTCCCTAGCTCCCTCCAACAACGTGCACATGCACTTTTTGTGGCCTAGCTAGATCTATGTATGTTCGTGGTGTTGCATATGTTTGTGGTGTTGAATATATGTTTGTGTTTGCAGGTACCGGTATTTGAAATGCGATAGTTGCAAATATTTTGCCGGAATGTTCATTCATTTCCGTTTTGGCGAGAATTTTGGCACTGTGCATTCTTTTAGGTCCTATTTTTAGGGAAAGTCATGCCAAATTTTTCTTGGTTCTAAAATATCGTTTTGCTCTACCCCGCAGGCGACCATGGTCCGCACGATGACCGAAGGCATCGTGAATAGGTTTTTGAGCCCCGCGAAGGCCGAGATGCTTCAAAAGAACGAGACGGAGATAAGATGTCCGTGTCGAAGATGCAAGCTGAAGAGCCTTATTGCGGACCCAGATTCTGGGCAGGTGCGGGACCACCTGCTCTTGCGTGGTTTCATGGATGGCTATCAGTGGCAAGGTGATGAAGATGACTATGAAGTCGTCCATGGGGGCCGGGCAAGAAATGAGGAAGGGAAGCAAGACAACCACCGCGGCTCGGGCGGGCGAGAAGATGAAGAATCTCCAGGAAATGATCACGACGGTGATGCTGTACACAGTCATCATGTAGAAGATGTCGGACATGATGATGAGTAAGATGCCGGAGCAGACGAAGGGCATGATCATGATGATGAAGATGCCGGCAGAGCAGACGACGATGGACCATCGATGGGCTGGGTGCAGGACCCTCATACTCAAGAGCTGCTTCTCAAGCAGACGGATAACGCAAGAGCTGCCGCCCGAGAGAAAGCCAAGCTGGATCAACTGGAGATAGACGCGGTTACTCCATTGTATGAATGATGCAGGTCTGAGGATACCCGCCTGAAAGTAAAGCTCATGGCTCTGGAGATGAAGGTAAAACACAAAATGACCGACACATGCTTCGACGAGAACATGTCATTCTGGCACGAACGTCTTCCCAAGGGGAACAAGTGCCCGACCAAGTTCGAGGAGGCGAAGAAAATCGTGTGTCCCCTGGATTTACCGCACGTGAAATACCATGTGTGCATGAACAATTGCATCATTTATCGGGACGAGCACGCGGAGTCTACCATATGTCCGGTGTGCGGCGTCACTCGATACAAGAAGAGGAAGAAAGCTCCTCGAAAAGTGGTGTGGTACTTTCCGATCACTCCTCGTCTGCAGCGGTATTTCACGGACCCTAAGGTAGCAAAGCTCCTGCGTTGGCACGAGGATAGGGAGGAGAAGAAGCGAGAAGATGACGCAAATGATCCGGAGATAAATAAAAAGACAAGATGCTGAGTCACCCAAAGGATGCGACCCAGTGGCAAGCATTGAACTTCGAACACCCAGAATTTGGGAAGGATCCAAGGAACATCATGCTGGGCGTGAGCACCGATGGAGTCAATCCGTTTGGCATCCAGAGAAGCACACATAGCACCTGGCCTGTGTTTGTGTGGATGTACAACCTTCCCCCTGGTTGTGCATGAAGAGGAAGTACATTCACATGAGTATGCTAATTTAAGTGCCGAAACAACTAGGGAACGACATCAATCTGTATCTGGGGCTGCTGAAAGAGGAGCTAGACATGCTGTGAAAAACGCCAGCCAATACGTGGGACGCCACAGAGAAAGAATATTTCCCCATGAGAGTCGCACTGCTCACGACGGTGCACGACTATCTCGGTTACGGATATCTCACGGGGTAGGTGGTCCATGGATTTTCTGGATGCGTCAGGTGCATGTATGATGCAACGTATCGCCAGCTAGATAGAGATCTCGGGTCTTCGAAAACCGTGTTCATGGGACATCGAAGGTGGCTTTGCAACGATGACCCATGGAGGAAACGCAAGGATCTGTTCTATGGTGAAACTGAACCCCGAAGACGCCCGCGTACGAGGAGCGGCGAGGAAATAGACCATCTGTTGAAAAATTGGAAAGATTGCCCACTGCCGGGAAAGAAGCAAAAGGCGCCAGAGCCAGGAAAGAAGCGAAAGGCGCCAGAGCCGCTGCTGAAGGTATGGAAAATGAGGTCTGTTTTCTGGGACTTGCCGTACTAGAAGATCCACCGTGTGCCTCACAGCCTTGATTCCATGCATATCATGAAGAACGTGTGCGAGAGTCTGCTTGGTACCCTGCTCAACATGCCAGAGAGGACCAAAGATGGGCCGAAAGCAAGGTCAGACTTGAAACCAATGGGCATCAGGGAGGAGCTTCACGCTAATGATGATGATGATGATGAGGCGAAGCAGGACACGGAAAGTCGTCGCAAAGGCAAAAAGGCCAAGAAGACCGGAAATGACTACCCTCCTGCGTGCTTCACTCTAAGTCAGGAGGAGATCGAGCAGTTTTTCACCTGCCTCGTAGGAGTAAAACTTCCTTACGGTTACACGGCGAAGATAAGCAGATACCTAGACCCAGTGAAGCAGAAGTTCAGCGGGATGAAGTCTCACGACTGTCACGTGCTGATGACGCAGATACTTCCAGTTGCAATCCGTGGGATCATGGAAGCGCACGTCCGTGAAACGCTATTTGGCCTATGCAACTTTTTCAATGTCATCTCTCGGAAGTCGGTTGGCGTGAGGCAACTCAGAAGGCTACAAGAAGAGATCGTGGTGATACTATAAGAGCTTGAGATGTACTTCCCGCTCGCATTCTTTGACATTATGGTGCATCTGTTGGTCCATATCGTGGAGGATATCATCCAACACGGGACGATGTTCCTGCACAGCATGATGCCATTTGAAAGGATGAATGGTGTAATCAAAGGATACGTTCGCAACATGTCATGTCCAGAGGGAAGCATAGCCAGGGGCTTTCTGACCGAAGAGTGCATCTCCTACTCCACGAATTATCTAGGCATCGAGGACCCCATTGGTCTACCCGTCAATAGGCACCTCGGCAGGCTCGCTGGATGGGGTCATCGTGAGGGTCGCCACGAAATGCATGTCGACTTCGAGGGTCGACTCACCGACTTTGAAAGAGCAAACCTAGTCGCGCTACAACACATAGACGTGGTCGATACTTGGGTGGTAGAGCACGAAACCTTTATTGAGAAGACGTACAATGACCAAGGCCAACAGAGGGACGGAGATATAATCAAAGAGCATAACTCATGTTTCACGCGTTGGTTCAAGCAGAAGCTTCTGTCGTACCCTTTACATGAGGATTCTTCCGCGGAAGAACAACTCATATTCGCCTTGTCACAGGGCGCCGAGCACAACCTGATGACCTATGAGGCGTACGATATCAATGGCTACACATTCTACACCGAGGACAAGGACATGAAGAGCGATGGTTATCAGAACTCTGGGGTAATGATGGAATCCTACACCGGTAACGACAAGGACAGATACTACGGAAGGATCGAGGAGATCTGGGAGCTGAGCTATGCTGGAGAGAAGGTCCGGATGTTCCATGTTAGATGGGCCAAGAGCGTCCTAAAAGAAGACCGGTATTTCACCACCATGGTTATACCCGAAGCCAAATCCAAGACCGCGGGCGCAAACGTCACCGCGAAAAATGAGCCATGGGTACTGGCTTCCCAAGTGGACCAATGTTCTTCATTACCTACCCGTCAAAGCCGAGTCGTGTTGTCGTGAGGAGAGGCAAAAGGAAGATCATCGGAATGGATGGAGTAGCCAATGAGCAAGACTTTGACAAGTACGGCGACCCGAAGATCGAACATGACGATGACGATGAAGTAGCAGCATACACCACAAGAAGAAGCAGGACCACCCTACCTAAAGGACATCCGTTCCACAGAAGAACTCCATTTGCGAAAAAGAAGGGCAAGAAGATTGTGAACAGATAGCTAGCTAAGATCGATTGTATTTAAATCGTAGCCTTCATTTCTCGATTCTATTTCATGGGCACTTTTTGAACTCATGAATGTTTTTAAATTTCATGGACACTCGATCTCGATCCCCCTCCATCTCGATCGCTATCCCACCTCGCCAGATCCGGTCCCCCTCGCCGCCGAGCACCCCCTGCTCCCCCGCTCCACCGGCCGCCGCCGCCGACCCCTCGCACCCTCCCCCCTCCACCGCCGCCGCCGACCCACCGCACCCTCCCCCGCTCCACCGGTCGCCGCCGCCGACCCCCCGCACCCTCCCCCACTCC
>NC_041390.1:341979884-342137104 GCF_002162155.2 Triticum dicoccoides | reverse complement strand
ACGACCCCCCGCACCCTCCCCGGCCCGCTCCACCGTCACAAATGAATGCAACTAAAATTGCAAAAAAACAAATTTGATTATATTTTCAAATAACAAATTTGATGATATTTTCAAATAATAAATTTGATGATATTTTTCATATTCATAAATATTTTCAAATAACAAATTTGATGATATTTTTTAAAAAATTATTACTGTTTTTATAAAAAAATATTACTGTTATGATTTAAACAAGTTTGAACATATTTAAACACAAATAAATATCAAACAGCATTTCAAATGCATAAAAACAAAAATTGGGGAGCCTGGGAATCTAACCCAGGACCTCCTAGTGTGTGTGTTATGTGCTGACCAGTCGGGCTAGTGGGCGTGTTCCGATGGAGATAGGGTTAGGTGGAATATAACCTGACCAGTCGGGCTAGTAATTAAAACAAAATTCTAATGGCGCACCAGGGGGAGGTGCGCCATTAGAATCATCGTACTTATGGCGCACTAGGCGGAGGTGCGCCATTGCTAACCCTCCCCCCACTCCACCTATTCCCCTCGCACTGTTGCCTTCCTCCCTCCCTCGCCAGATCCCCCACTCGACCCCAACCGTACGTCGCCGCCCCCTCCGTCCGCTGCGCCTACATGCCGTCGGCGACGCCGCCGCCGCCGCTGTGGTCTTGCGCTGCCCCGACGCCACCGCCCCGACCCCCGCGGGACTCCACCCCCGCCGCCCCCGTGCCCCCCGAACAGGATCGGCCGAGCGGGCGCCGCCCGCTCGCTCCTCCTCCCTCCAACTAGCGAGGGCCTCCTCCGGCCCCTGCAGCAGCCGGCGAGCACGGCCCCGACGCACACACCCCGCCTACCCCTGTCGCCCTCCGCCTCGGCCCCTGCTCTCCTTTGACTGCGGCGAGCGAGGACCCGGACGAGCTCGGTCCCCGACCCCGACCCCTCCGGCGACCAGGTACCTCTCCTCCTTCCTCCTTCCTCCCTCTCTCCACCATTCCCCATTCCCTCCCTCCCTCCCCTCGACCGTGGCAGTCTATGGTTGCAAGATTGGGGAGGGCCTCCTCCTTCCTCCTTTTCCACTGCTGGTGGCAACATCCTCAACCCCCCATCTTTTTTAATTTTTGTTTGTTTGATTATCTGTAAATTGATGTGCCATGACCCAGTAGAGGCACATCCGAATTTTGTGTTTAGTCTTCTCACCCCAAATTGCATCCCATGACCAAGTGCACTAGTAGACATGTCATGGCAAATTTCACCACCATTCTGTACCATGGTATTTTTGTGATATGTAGTTTTTGATCTGGTTCAGAACTGGTAGGGGTATTCTAGGGCTGATGCATTGATTATGCCTTTGAGGCAGTTAGTTAACCTCTCACCTATGTTCATGCAGGGATATTATTCTTGGAAAAGTCACTGTTGGTGACGGAATAGAAATATAAGCAGGTACCTATCTTCAGTCCCAATCTAACAGGATAGTCCATGGATTAAAACTAGCTAAAGGAGATTCAAACTGCCGAACCTTTAGGTTAACAACTCAACACAAACCAATCCCTGAAAGCAAAAACTCAACACAAACCAAGTGCATTATTTTTGTGATTGTTTTCATGTTTGCAGAACCAATATTTTTGTGCCAACAATCAGTTTACTCCCTCATGCCAACAACCACTCATTTTTTAGTTAACTCCTTACAGTTCAGATCATATTTTGATTGTCAACAATAGTGGAATTTTAAGGCTTTTTTAGAGGCAATACTAGTGGACATTAGGCCTTTTTACAGGCAATAATAGTGGAATTCTAGGCTTTTTTTGGAGGAGTGTGTTTCATGCTAGCCTATAGTGATGAATTAGTTAGAATTGTATATGATTGTGCCTAAAGTAGATAATCTAAAGATACAGACAAAATAACTAGGGGAGCATGTGTGAATCTAAAGTATATTGTCAACTTCCAACATTTGCTCTGTTGTCCATGTGGTTGAAGCAATGAAGTTGAGTGTGTCATTCTTGAGCTAAAATAGAACTTGACAGCCTGTATAGTGAATATATGCAGTGAACAGAAATTGACAGGTTTTCTTGACTGAATTCAGTCCTGTATAGTGAATATATGCAGTCAATATACAGTTATTGTAATTTTTGGGAGTAATTTTTGGTGTCAAATCACTCAAGCAGTAACTGAATTTTCAAACTAAACTTGACACAATACTATTCATTTAATTTGCTTGGACAATAGTATGTATGCTCATCACTTTATGTATGGTGTTATGCCCTGTTATCTCTGTTCAGTTGACTAATGAAGCACTAGGCTCATCCATGGTACAAGTTCACCTGTGAACACTTGAAATTAGTCAGGACATCTTGTACTGATAGATGTAAATTGTGTCCAGTAGGCTTTGAAGCACCGGTTTTTCCTGTTTCTAACTCTGAATCTAATATAAACCATAATGTTGGCATAAGTGGTCTTTTGTATATGTGTTGATGCTTTGTTAATATAAAGCTATAGATGATGTTGTACTTGTGATGATGCTACTTGTGATCTTCTGAAATGACCCATTGGCGACTTCATTACGCGGGGATAATGATATTGCAGGTACCCCGAGAGGCCCTTGAGTTTGCCGGAATGTCGATTAACTTCTGTTCCGGCAAATTCGGGTACTCCATATGTCCTATTTTCAGCAAAGGTCATGCTGAAATTTTCCGTGAATTTTAGCATGACTTTGCTAAAAATAGGACATATGGGGTACTTGCGACTAATGCATGGGCCGGGGTATCTTAGTACTTAGTTAAGTAGGATCAACTGCCCCGACATTCTTGCTGCATAGGTGGCAATAGAGCCAAGCGATTAGGGCCAAGTGATTAGGCCCAACCTAGGGTGCCTCGGCATCAATAAACCCTAAATGATGAAAAATTAACTTAGCATTTAGGGTGCCTCGGCGTCGACAAACCCTAAATGATGAAACCTTGGCTTCTATAGGGTGCCTCGGTGTCGATCGGAATCTAAATGATGTACGCTTAGGCTTTTAGGGTGCCTCGGCGTCGACAAACCCTAAATGATAAAAGCTTAGCTTTTAGGATGCCTCGGTGTTGACAAACCCTAAATGATGAGACCATGATCTTGTTCCTTGACAATAACCAACTTTTTGACCAAACTTTTTTCCTTTTTAGAGCGAAACATGGCCCACAACGATGAGGCCGGCGGTTCGGGCGGCAAGAAATTCTGGGAGCTGTCCCAGGAGATGGAGGAACAACCTCACCGCTATGAGGACGCCACGGAAGACACCGATCCTGACTACACAACCCCTAGTGGCGCCGGGGATGACACCACTGATGGTGCCACCGAGGATGCCACCACTGATGATGGCGGCGCACGCACAGATGGCAGCCAACCGAAGAAGCAACAGAAGGACCGGCGTCCGAACGCGCTCCGCACTGTCAAGGAGGAATTTACTCAAGTGGAATCCGACGGGCATCCAACGGAGCCCAAACATATAGTCAAGGGGTACTCGGTTTAGCTCGGGTGCATTCTCCGGAGCACTGTCTCGATCAACACTGAGAACCTTAGGCATAAGGACCGAGGGAATTTGCGCAACCTCCTCTTCACGAAGTTGCACGAACGATACAAGTTCCCCGCTAAATTTGAAAACACACGCCTCTCAGGGAATAAAGTGAACAGTGCCGCCCACACGAGGATGAGCACGGCCCTGTCTACTTGGAGAAGCACGGTGAAGAGAATGATTGAGAAAGCTGAGAGTTTTGAGAAGATCAAGGTGAAAAATCCTTCGATCGGCGAAGAGGACTACAAGGAGTTCAAGATCAAGTGCGAGAGCCCGGAACCTCCGAATCAAGTCAGTGGGGGAAAGAAATGCGGGAGTTGAACTTAGGGGAACACAAACTCGGTCCCGGCGGTTACAGAGTGGCGGAGCCTATATGGGACAAGGACGACGCGGAGCGTGCCGAGCAAGGCCTACCGCCCCACTTCGAGAAATACAACAGTGAAAAGCAGACCAGGAACTATGTCAGCGCCCGGTACAAGGAGGACCCGATAACAAAGGAGCTTACCACAATCCGAAGACCAGGGTGCTTGAGCTTGTTCTAGCGAAGGAGACTGAAAGGAGTAGTGTGGGGTCGTCTCAGAGCACCCCTGCTTGGGACAGCACTCTAAATAGGGCGTTGAACGTAATGAAAAACATGGACAAGCTCACTAAGCCGTCGTCAGCTGGTCGTGTGGCCGGCAAAGGCTTGTCCACAAAATGGTCATCATACTATACCGCTGGTGGGCGAAAGGAGAAAAAGACCAGCTCGGAAAGCCAGTCGCGCGAGGTTGAAGCACTCAAGGCACAAGTGGTGCGGATTCCGGAGATTGTCCAAGAGCAAGTGCAACAACAACTGGGATCGGCGCTCACCGGCATTATGCCTACCTTGATTCATGGGATAACGACGTGGATTGCGGGTGGCCAATAGGGGCCGCCCCCGATTCCCAGCTTCACGGCCAGCAACTCGCACAACGCGCAGGCGGCGCCATTGGTGTCCCCGGCGGCGGCGGTATTTGTGTCTCCGACGCCAGCACGGCCAGCATTGGAGCTTAATGCACCCGGGTATACGTCGGCCGGCACCTCGCCAGCAAGCGGCAACTCCGTCAGTTGCACGCTCGGTGTTGGCGGTGCCTCGACATTAGCCGAGCTCGACGCCATCATCATGGTAACTAATTAAGCCTCTCGGCCGAGGACTTCATCTCCTTGCCTTTGACTGGGCATCCCTGACGCCCTACATGTTTTCGCAGGGCGCCGCCGACGTTCCGTACACTCTCCTGCACTTCATGAACGATGAGTTGGTCGATGTCGCCAAGGGCAAAATCGTTCAACCGGGCAACCCCGTGTTCCACGGTAAACCGATGCCACCCACCGTGTATAGGGTTTAACTGGTTCAGGTGCTGCCAGGCTGCGACGAGTTGTTACCTCCGATTCAACCCGCCGGGGCCGACGAAGATGATCTGATGACCCTCAGCGCCTGCCTAAGCTGGCCCCTGCTTTGGCCGAAGAGCCAGTTTCGTTTGGGGGCGGGGGACACCACCCCAAAGACAACACCGCCAGTCGTGCCGGCGCCAAGCCATGGCAAGACCGCCGCAATGCTACTGGACATTTCGGACATCCCTATGGCACAGGATCCGAACATGCATATGGCACAGGATCTGGACGACGTCGACAACGACGACGGCCGTACATTTAGCAATGTCAATAAGTACTTTGCCGAACATGGGTACGATGACGAATTCTGCGGGCCTCTTTCTCAAGAACCCAACCAAGACGACCGCGGTCTAGCTGGTACGGCGGAGAAACCGAGTTGCAAGAGGCGTCGTCTGGAGTTCAGTTCTCAGGAGATGCCTCCAGCTGCCGACTTCACCGAGCCTCAGATAGCCGAGGTGCCAAATATTATCAGCCCCAACACACTTAAGAAGGCGGTCTGTGAGCAGAACTCGGTCCCATTACAACAGAAGAAGAAGGGACGGAAAAGAAAGAGTAACAAGGGTGCGAGCCAGCCGGTACCGAGTATGATCCGTGCTCAGGACGGGCCACCTTCACCTAAGGATATCTCGAGGAGGGTGCATGTGGCGGGTAGGGCGATGTTACCGATAAATATGCTCAATGCTACAATCGGTGGTATGCGGAGTCTGCATGGCAGTGCTCTTTCTTTGGAGAAGCGGCGTCTCAGAGAGAATGATGTGGCATACCCGGTTTTCGTGGCCAAGGTGCCAGAGGGCAAGGGCTTTGTGGATGGCGCCATCGGGGGTACGATCGTCCTGCGGTTTGATGACATCTTTGCTATGTTTAACCTTCATCCGCTGCGCTACACCTTCATTCGGCTGTTTTTGCTGAGTATGGATATGCGGATCATTAGAGACAAGACTGAAAGTGCAACTATCCCTGGGTGGTTTTGATAATTCCTAACAACATATAGCTCATTGAGCTAACATTATTCCAAGATTAATATTTCAGGAAAAGCTCAATGAATTGCATGGCATGGGTGAGGAAAGTGGATCCCTCAAAATTCTAAGGACAAAAAGTTTGGCTCAAGCTTGAAGCTCAAGACTCTACATTTTATATTTTAGTGATCCAAGATCACATTGAGTCTATAGGAAAAGCCAATACTATCAAGGAGGGATGAGGTGTTGCTTAATGGCTTGCTTGCTCAAAGTGCTTAGTGATATGCTCCAAAACCCTCATCTACCTTCCCACATCCACATATGACCTAAACCAAAAGTCAAACTCGGCCCCACCGATTTTTTCTATCCGGCACCACCGAGTTTCAAATGTCATAGCCACTGCCACAAACCCTAGGCAAATCGGTCTCACCTATAGGGATCTCGGTCTCACCGAGATGGGATTGTAATCTCTCTATTTCCCTTCATAACGTTTTGGTCTTACCGAGATGAGCGATCGGTCCCACCGAGATTGCAATGTAAACTCTTTGTTTCCCTTTTGTAACATTTCGGTCTCACCGAGATGAGCGAATCGGTCACACCAAGTTTACCTGACCAACTCTCTGGTTAGCTTATTACCAAAATCGGTCCCACCGAGTTTGTGTAATCGGTCACACCGAGATTACGTCATGCCCTAACCCTAAACATATCGGTCCTACCGAGTTGCATCTCAGTCCCACCGAAAATCCTAATGGTCACTAGGTTTGTTGAATCGGTCCGACCGAGTTTAACCATTCGGTCCCACCGAGTTTGGCTTATTGTGTGTAACGGTTAGATTCTGTGTGGAGGCTATATATACCCCTCCACCCACTCTTCATTCATGGAGAAAGCCATCAGAACATACCTACACTTCCAATACACATTTTCTGAGAGAGAACCACCTACACTTGTGTTGAGGTCAAGATATTCCATTCCAACCATATGAATCTTGATCTCTAGCCTTCCCCAAGTTGCTTTCCACTCAAATCTTCTTTCCACCAAATCCAAATCCTGTGAGAGAGAGTTGAGTGTTGGGGAGACTATCATTTGAAGCACAAGAGCAAGGAGTTCATCCTCAACACACCATTTGTTACTTCTTGGAGAGTGGTGTCTCCTAGATTGGCTAGGTGTTGCTTGGGAGCCTCCGACAAGATTGTGGAGTTGAACCAAGGAGTTTGTAAGGGCAAGGAGATCGCCTACTTCATGAAGATCTACCGCTAGTGAGGCAAGTCCTTCGTGGGCGACGGCCGTGATGGAATAGACAAGGTTGCTTCTTCGTGGACCCTCCGTGGGTGGAGCCCTCCGTGGACTCGCGCAACCGTTACCCTCCGTGGGTTGAAGTCTCCATCAACGTGGATGTACGATAGCACCACCTATCGGAACCACGACAAAAACATCTGTGTCTCCAATTGTGTTTGAATCCTCCAAACCCTTCCCTTTACATTCTTGCAAGTTGCATGCTTTACTTTCTGTTGCACATATACTCTTTTGCATGCTTGCTTGAATTGTGTGGAGATTGCTCGACTTGTGCTAAGATAGCTAAAATCTGCCAAGAACTAAAATTGGGAAAAGGCTAGATTTTTATTTGGTCAAGTAGTCTAATCACCCCCCTTCTCAACATACTTTCGATCCTACAAGTGGTATCAGAGCTTTGGTCTCCATTTTCTTTGATTTCCATAGCTTTTGGCGGTCATAGCCTTGGTTTCACAACCTAGGAGAGTATGGCGTCTAGCGAGGGAAATTATCACTGTAGAGGTCCTTACTTTGATGGCACTAATTTTGCTAGTTGGAAGCATAAGATGAAAATGCATATTCTTGGACATAACCCTGCTATTTGGGCTATTGTGTGTATTGGCTTGCAAGGTGAATTATTTGATGGGAAAGAACCGAACCGTGAAGCTATCGCGGAAGAGTTGAAGATGTTGCAATACAACACTCAAGCTTGTGATATCCTCTTCAACGGATTGTGCCCCGAAGAATTCAACAAAATCAGCCGTCTTGAGAATGCAAAGGAAATTTGGGATACTTTGATCGATATGCATGAAGGTACCGACTCCGTCAAGGAATCCAAATTGGATGTGCTTCAAAGTCAACTTGACAAGTTCAAAATGAAGGACGGTGAAGGTGTCGCTGAAATGTACTCTAGGCTTGCTCTTATCACAAATGGGATTGCCGGCTTAGGGAGTGAAGAGATGACCGATAGATTCATCATCAAGAAGATCCTAAGAGCCTTGGATGGAAAATATGATATAGTGTGCACATTGATCCAAATGATGCCCAATTACAAAGATCTTCAGCCAACGGAAGTCACCGGAAGAATATTTGCTGATGAGATGTCACTCAAGGATAAAGAGGAACTTCACAACAAATAAAGTGGTGCTTACAAAGCCTCATGTGAAGCCCCCACATCATCGAGTGAGAAACAAACCTGCAATGAAGAATTGAGCTTAATGGTGAAGAACTTCAACAAGTTCTACAAGAGTAGAAGCAAAGAGAGAAGCTCCAAGTCAAAGTCTTACAATGACAAAAGATCTTCTAGTCGAGAGAGAAACTGCTACAAATGTGGAAGTCCCGGACACTATTCCAATGAGTGTACGGCCCCCTACAAGAGAAGAGAAGATTCTCCCAAGAGAAGAAGTAGAAGACAAGAATCACCATCTAGAGAAAGAAGGAGCAGAGATGATCGTTATGAACGAAGACCCTCACGAAGAAGCAAGGATTCAGAAAGAAAGGACAAGTCATCAAGGAGCTACACAAAACGAAGACATCAAGCTCATGTTGGTGAATTGGTATCCGGCTCCGACTCCGACAACCACTCCGAGAGAAGCTGTCACTCCGACTCCGAATATAATCAAGATGAAGGTGTTGTCGGTCTAGCACTTGTGACAACCAACTCCTATGACATATTTGACTCACCAAATGAAGGAGTTGGAACATGCTTCATGGCTAAAGGCCCAAAGGTATCACACCCCGAGTATGTTGATTTCAATAGAGATGAAGATGACTTGTTAGGTGATGATGATTTACTTGTTGACAACTCTAGTGATGAATACTATGATGAAACGTCAATTAATCATGCTAATCAAGATAAAACGAATGACAATGATAAGGAGAAGATTGAGTCTCTAACTAAAGAACTAAAAACTCTTAAGTTAGCTCATGAAACTATTTTAGGAGATCATCGAGAACTTTTAAGGACTCATGAGAAATTACGCTTTGAAAAGCTCAACCTTGAGCAAGAGCATGAGTTCTTAAAAGCAATCAATGATGATCTTCGTAAGAAAATTTCTTCTTACATTTCCAAGCGTTTACTCTTATCCACTTACATGCCTCAAGTCAAGTCTAGTAACAAGAACAAGAAAGATTCTTCCTCTAGTAGTAACAATAATCATGCTAAATCCAATATTGTTGCTTCTAGTAGTTCTCTTGATTCCACTAATGATTCTCTTAGCCAAGTTACACTTGAGCAAGAAAATAGCTTATTGAAGGGAATTATAGAGAAAGGTGTTTCCAAGAGCCTTGCCGGAAGTAAGCAATTCGAGGAGTACGCAAGCAAGGAAGGCATCGAAAGAATCAAGGTGTTGGTTTTGAACGGAAGTTCAATGCCAATGGAGTTGAGTGGGAAGAAGATCAATACCCCAAGACGAAGTTTGTTCCTCAACAAGAGAAGTATGATCCTACTTCTCTCAAAGGGACACAAGCTCAAGATGATCTTCGACCACAAGACCACAAACAAAAAGGCAAGGACAAACATCAAGAGGAAATTGATGCATTTGAAGAAGCTCTTCAGGCCTTGGTCAAGTGGGTTCCCAAGACTACTTCAAGTTCCACTTCATCAAGTACAACTACAACACCGAGGATTCCCATCAAGATGGTGTGGATCCCGAAGAAGAAGAACTAGAGAGTTCTTGAGGGTGACTCCGCCAACATACTTCACTCTTATCATCTTGGCAAGAACAAGTGCAATCAACTTCCACATCTTGCACTAGTTCAAGGAGTCACAAACCCTCTTGTTGGTAAGACAAGGGACAAGGTAACCTAAAAGCTTTCATAGACATCATCTTGTGTGTGCATCACTCTATGTCTATGGATATCCTTGTTTGTTCCTTGTGGGACTAACCCATGTAGGTATTGAAAGTGCAACTCACTCTAATGGATGGCTCCAAATGATCTACATCAACATTGAGCATCCACATCTTCAACATCTACATGAAGTCATCATCGACAAAACCCAAGGTTAGTTCATCCCTCTTAGGGGGGATCTCACATCTAGGGGGAGCTTTACTCTAAGAATTGAGCTAAAGCAACTCTAATGGTGTGAACACAACAATGCTTTATGTAAAAGTGGTAAACCCACTTGTTCTTAAACGATGAGTATGACCTATGATCAAATGTTCTCATTTGACTCCTAAGTTAATATACTAATATATAGATGACCTAGTCATCGCAAATTGTTTGATAGATGCTAGAATTGGTTGTGCATGCTTTGCCACATATTTCAATTGCCATTTTATTGTGTGAGCATGGTGATTGCATATTTTACTCATTCGAGGACATCCACTTGTTGTTTTGATTGATTGGTTTTCTATTCTTTTGCCAAGTGGATGGACAAGAATGCCTAAGAACCCTCTCTAGCTATCTATGCTTTTCTCGTCTCAAACTCTATTCATGCTACATCACAAAATTTGATCAAGTCAGATTAGAACCACTCTGTGTGAGGAGCACTCGGAGTCCCCGATTCGTCATAGACTTAAACTTCCAAAACTTCTGTAACATCCCAAATTTTAAATTTGGAATGTTATACATTAGATCATCATTGCATATCATATTTATTTGCTTTTGGTATTGATCCTAGAAATTCTACGCAACTCAAGGACCCACGGAGAGAGTTGGGGATTTCGTTATTTTCATATTTGATTTTTCTCAAATTTTGAGAATAGGATCATTTGATTTTAATTATTTTATCATCAATTATATCTATTACAAAAATATGAGAGAGGGAATAAAATGACTTTCCCAAAATAAAGAAATATTGAGGATTTAATAATAAAATCAAATAAGATTTTATTTCAGAGTTTTTCAATATTTTATTTGAATTTAGGAAAAATGTGCGTTTTTCAAAATTGCATTTATGTCGGTGTACTAGAATAGGGGTACCCTAGTACCCCGAACTTGTGCACGGGCAGTTGCAGCACGGCAAGGCTTGCCGGGCGAACGCCAAGATCCTCCATGGTTCCCTTGGAGCCATTCAAGAACAAAGTATTTAAGCTCAGGAGACAAGGCCCCGGCAAGAGGAGCTTGCCGGGAAGGCCAGCCAGGACACTCCAAGGAACTTGCCACGACGCGCCTCGCGCTCCGGCAAGGCAACAAGGCCCCGGCAAGAGGAGCTTGCCGGGAAGACCAACCAAGGTACCTCGAGGCCCGGTAAGCGACAAGCCTCCGGACCCGACAAGATAACAGCAGCGGCAAGGCGCTTGCCGCGGTAGGCGGCCACTCTGTGCCTACGCTCCAGCGCATCCACCAACGTGTCGCCCTGGGGGCTTCTCCAGGCGCGCGTGGCGGGAGGCTGTGCAGCCAGCGGTGCACAGGGGCATGCGAAGTTGACAAGATCGCCATCGTGGCGAACGGTGGCGCCCCTAACGGTCCTTTTCTGCACTGTTTGGGCGATGCAGACGGGCACTTAATGCCCTTGTCCCCTACTGTCAGGGTTAGGTAGGGTGCACTGTACAAGTAGCTGTACCAACCACCTCACTTTTTACATTTGTACCCTTCTCTGCGTTGCCACCTGTCGGTGACCCCGTTGGCGTATAAAAGGAGGCACATGCGCAACGTAGGGGGGGTGGGGGTTAGGTTCGGTTCGACGCATTCGTAACCCAGAAAGACACTACGCTCTCTCTAGAGCAAGAACAGAATAGAACCAGACAAGCAGCAGTAGGGGTGATATCTCTTCGGAGAGCTCCGAAGCTGGGTAAACTGCTCGTGTGCTTCGCCTCGATCTGCTCTTCGTACGATCTCCGCCCCCCGCCGAACCGAAAGGGGCCCGGTCCGCCGGCCCCATAGGTGTTCGAGGATCAGTTTCCCCGACATCTTTGGCGTGCCAGGTAGGGGGTGTCGAGATTGTGTGAACCTGATCCGGCGTTCACATGAGCTAGATCTTCGTTCCCTTCATCAACATGCCACCGAAGAAGAAGACTTCGGCGGCAGCCGCTCCATCCATGTCACTTCCGCCACCGTTGGAGCAAACGGGTGGTGGAATGGATGCCGGCGGAAGAATGGACGTCGATGAGGAAGCTCATGATGCCGCCAGGTCCAAGAACAAGGCTGCACAAACCTCGGCGACTGTACATGTTCCACGCCACTCTTAGGAGGCGCAAGACCAACAGCGTCATGGCACTAGCAGTGCCATACGCATGATAGGCCAAGACCAAGCTGGTGGATCTCGGGGCGCTCAAGACCAGCATGCATGCCAGCGTGCTGGCACGAGCGGGGCACGGTCGCCTGGACGGGATACTGCTCCTTCCAACATAGTTAGAAGTTCGAGCACGTCCCGCTCCTCGCGCCGTCCGCCACTGCCACCCACCACTCCAGCAGAAGCTTTGGCGCGAGCTCAACTTCTCCTAGATTACCCTCCGACGTCGGACAAGATCGACGAATGGAGGGCCACAATTCAGGGTCTCATTGGCTACGCCAACAGCGACACTCCACAGCGGCCGAACGCGTCACCGCCACGGCAGGGTTGCCAAGCGCGAGCCGGTGGCGACGAAACGGGTGGAGGTGCAACTACCATGCAATCACCGCCCCGAAGGCCAAGATCGCCGACTCGCCGGATCCACCTCGACAGCGACTCCACTGCATCGTCGGATCCACGAGCTCGTCGCGATCAGCGCCAAGTCCTTCATGATCGGCAACAAGAAGACGCTTGAACTCGCATCGAGCGCCGAGGAGAAGCGCGACGTCAATCTGACAAGCGCGCTGGGCCCTTTGATGACATGCATGCGCCAGGGGAACCAGGCGATCTGCCGTACACGGTAGGTTGCCCTGCGTTCACTCGTGAGCTGCGGCAAGTCCAGTGGCCCAGCATGAAAAACTTCAAGCCAGACGTACCGGAGAAGTACGATGGCAAGACGCATCCGTCAGAGTTCCTCAGCATCTACACCATCGCGGTGCAGGCTGCCGGGGGACGGGATGACAAGATCCTTGCCAACTACTTCCCGCTGGTGCTCAAGCCCAACGTCAGATCTTGGCTCATGCACTTGCCAAACAACTCAATATCCTCTTGGGCTGATCTGTGCCATCAATTCGTCGGCACCTTCACAGGCGGACACAAGCCTCATGGCCAGGAGAGTGATCTTCATCTGCTCGCCCAGAAGGAAGGAGAGCCCCTGCGCAAGTACATTCAGAGATTCAGCAGTGTGCAGCACAACATCCCAGACGTCCACCCTGCCGCGGTGATTAGCGCGTTCCATCAGAACATGCGGAACCGCAGGATGCGGGAGGAAATGGAGATGTGCAAGATCAAGGACGTCAGTGAGTTATATGCACTAGCCGACAAGTGTGCACGTGCTGAGGAAGGGAGGAGACTCCCCGGAGAGAATGTAGGAGCGGGAGGATCTGACAGTGAAGATGTTACCCCGTCAAGGAAAAACCGGCGGCGGAACAACAGAAGGAGAAAGGCAAAGAGGTGCTAGTTGTTGAGCAGTCCGGCAACGGTGGTGGCGCCAAGGAAGCCAAAGTTGGTGACTCCGGCAAGCTTGTTGAGCAGCTTGTTGAGTAGCTTGTTGAGCAGCTTGTTGAGCAACAACAAGCCAAAGCTGAAGCACCAACAAGAAGTATTGCAAGATCCACCGCACCAAGGGCCATGATCTCCAGAACTGTAAGAAAGTCGAGCAGCTTGTTGAGCAACAGAAAGCTGAATACAAGCGGCACGACAAGGAAAAGGCCCAGGAAGGTGCTGGGGGATCCGGCAAGAAACGTCCTGGCCGAGGGGGACGCCGCGGCAAGGCCAAGCAGCGGCAAGGAGACAGACCTCCCCGCGGCCGCGACAAGGATGAAGATGACAACGACGATGAAGACATGGATGACGAGGAGACTGGTGAGCAGGAGTTCCAGAAAGCCACAGAGGTCCTGTGCGTTGACGGTGGTGCTTCTCTGCATACCTCGCACCGTCAGCTCAAGCAGTGGGTGCGGGAAGTTAATCAAGCAGAACCACCCGTCGAGTCACGCAAGCCTCTGAAATGGTCCGGCACGCCTATCATCTTTGATATTGAGGACCACCCGGATCGCATAACTGCGGTCGGGTGCTTGCCGATGTTGGTTTCACCAACAATCCGCAACCTCAAGGTCACTAAGATGCTAGTTGACGGCGAGGCCGGCTTGAACCTGATCTCCTCCGCGGTGCTCCAGAAACTCCAGATCCCTGACAGCGAGCTCGAAGAGACCGGTACATTTCAAGGAATCAACCCGGGAAGGAGCAAGCCGAAGGGAAAGATCACGTTGCCGGTAACATTTGGCAGCGAACTGAACTTCGGGACTGAGAGGGTCACATTTGATGTTGCTGACTTTCCGTTACCTTACAATGGAATCCTTGGCCGTTCGGCACTCGCCAAGTTCATGGCAGCCTCTCACTATGCGTACAACGTACTGAAAATGCCAGGCCCAATAAGTGTCATCTCTGTCCCTGGCGACAAGAAGGATGCTCTTATCTGTGCCGACAAGATTTACCGGGAAGCAGCAGCCGCAGCAGAACACAAGACACTTGCCGCTGAAGCTCCCGGGGGGAAGAAGAAGACCAAGTCCGGCAAGAGCTCTGATGCCCACTCCGGCAAGCGCACCTCTTCGGAGTGCTGCGCTACCGTCGAGGACGCACCATCGAGCTCCACCGGCAAGTGTAAGAAGGCAATGGCAGCTCCACCTGAGACCAAGAAGCTGTCCGCCAAGGGGGATGGCGCTGGTGGTACTTTCACCATCAGCGCCACTCTTGACCCCAAATAGGAAAGCGCGCTCGTTGCTTTCCTGCGGGCAAATGTCGACGTGTTTGCATGGCAACCGTCTGATATCCCCGGTGTTCCCAAGAAAGTAATTGAGCACCACCTTGCCGTCTGTCCTCATGCGCGGCCCGTCAAGCAGAGAGTCAGGAAGCAGGCAGTGGAGCGCCAAGAATTCATCGCAGAAGAAATCAAGAAGTTGGAAGCAGCAGGCCTTGTCAGAGGAGTGCTCCATCCCACGTGGTTGGCCAATCCCGTTGTTGTGCGCAAGGCTAACGGTAAATGGAGACTTTGTATTGACTTCACTGATGTTAATAAAGCTTGTCCCAAAGAACCATTTCCCTTGCCGCGCATTGACCAAATTGTTGACTCCACAGCCGGATGTGATCTGCTTTCATTTCTTGATGCATACTCAGGATACCATCAGATCTTCATGGCAGAAGAGGATGAAGAGAAAACCGCATTTATCACCCCTTGTGGCACGTACTGCTTCGTACGGATGCCTTTCGGTTTGAAGAATGCTGGTCCAACATTCGCAAGGGTAGTCCACCATGCTTTTGAGCCGCAAATGCTAAGAAATGTGGAAGCTTACATGGATGACATAGTGGTCAAGAGCAAGAACAGGGCGACCCTGATTCAAGATTTAGACGAGACATTTGCAAATCTGCGCAAGATCAACCTCAAGCTTAACCCCGAGAAGTGCGTGTTTGGAGTCCCTTCCGGCAAGCTTCTCGGGTTCTTCGTGTCTCAGCGGGGAATTGAAGCCAATCCCGACAAGATCAAAGCCATTGAGCAGATCGAAGCACCAAAGCGCGTCAAGGATGTATGAAGGCTTGCCGGTTGTGTGGCTGCTCTCAGCAGGTTTATCTCTAGATCTGCTGAGCACGCCCTGCCATTTTTCAAAATTTTGAAAAAGGTAGGTCCAATGAAATGGACTCCGGAGGCGGAGGCTGCGCTGCAGGACTTGAAGAGATACCTGTCCTCCACTCCAACACTTGTCGCACCTAAGCCGCAAGAGAAGTTGCTGCTGTATATAGCGGCAACCAATCAAGTGGTTAGTGCTGCGTTAGTGGCGGAGAGAGAGGCAGATGATGAGCCAGCAACCACGGCAGATACATCCAGCGACAAGCAGGGGGCTTCGCCGACAAGCTCTGGTCCCGACAAAGATGGATCTGCGCAGGAGCATGATAAGATGCAGAAGAGAATGGTGCAGTGTCCAGTTTACTTTGTCAGTTCCCTTCTGCAGGGGGCTAGATCAAGGTACTCTGGTGTGCAGAAGTTCCTTTTCGGCCTACTCATGGCCTCGAGAAAGCTGCTCCATTACCTCCAAGCACATGAAATCATAGTCGTCACTCGCTTTCCGCTGAAGAGGATACTGCAAAATCCAGAAGCAACAGGCAGGATTGTCGAGTGGGCGCTGGAACTGTCAAGCTTTGGCCTCAAGTTTGAGAGCACTTCAACTATCCAAAGCAGAGCATTGGCAGAGTTCATAGCAGAGTGGACGCCAACCCCAGATGAAGAAAATCCAGAGACGAGCATCCCCGTCAAAGAGGCAAGCAGAGAGTGGCTGATGTACTTTGATGGTGCCTTCTCGCTGCAAGGCGCTGGTGCAGGTGTGCTGCTTGTCGCACCCACCGGACAGCACCTCAAATACGTAGTCTAGATGCACTTTCCCAAGGAGCAAGCAACCAACAATACTGCAGTGTATGAAGGATTGCTTGCCCGACTCAGAATCGCAGCAGACCTTGGGATCAAGAAGCTCATTATCAGGGGTGACTCACAGCTTGTCGTCCGCCAAGTGAACAAGAACTACCAGAGTCCATTGATGGAAGCATATGTTGATGAAGTGAGGAAGCTAGAAGAGCACTTTGACGGCCTACAGATGGAACATATCCCGAGAGCTCAGAATGACATTGCTGATGGCCTGTCAAAGTGCGCCGCATTAAAGTTACCTGTGGAACCAGGGATCTTTGTGCTCAAGTTGACTCAGCCATCCGTAGCACCCTCAACTGGACAAAGCAAGAAGAGGAAGTTGGTTTCTGGCGACTACTTTCCGGCAGAGCTCCCCGAAGCCGCCGCCAAGAAAGTCCCCAAGATCAACACCCAGAATGCTGAGGGGCAGTCTGCTCCGGCAAACCTTATGGTTTGTTCCGTTGAAGCAGACGCTCCCGACAAGTTTTGCTTTGGCAAGGTTGCCGGGGAACATCAAGCTCCGGCAGGGCCGCAAGTCCTTGCCATAGAAGCGGATGTTCCCGCAGCAGCAGATGTGCCTTTAGTCCTTGTTGTCGAGCCACAAGCTCCAGCATGGGCACAACAGATTGTCCATTTCCTTCAGACAGGAGAACTTCCCGAAGAGCAAGAAGAAGCGGAAAGAGTAGCCCGGCAGTCAAGTATGTACCAGTTTGTCGATAACATACTGTACAGAAGAAGACTCAACAGTGTGAAATTGAAGTGTATTTGCCGGGAAGATGGACAAAAGCTGTTGGCAGAGATACATGGAGGCATATGTGGCCACCACATAGGTGCAAGGGCACTTGCCGGCAAAGCTTTCCGGCAAGGCTTCTTTTGGCCGACAGCCCTCCAGGATGCAACTGCACAAGTAACCAAGTGTGAAGCGTGCCAGTTCCACTCCAAACAGATACACCAGCCAGCTCAAACTCTCCAGACGATCCCTTTATCCTGGCCATTTTCGGTCTGGGGGCTCGATATCCTCGGCCCTTTCCCCCGAGCTGTCGGGGGCTTTGAGTACTTGTACGTCGCAATCGACAAGTTCACAAAGTGGCCGGAAGTGCAGCCAGTGAGGAAGGTGACAGCACAGTCAACAGTCAAGTTCTTCAGGTCAATTGTTTGCCGTTTCGGGATCCCTAACAGGATCATCACCGACAACGGCACACAATTCACGAGCCGCACCTTCATGCAGTACGTCCAAGACCTTGGCGCCAAGGTCTGCTTCGCTTCTGTTGCTCATCCGAGAAGCAACGGTCAAGCAGATAGGGAAAATGCTGAAGTGCTGCGCGGGCTCAAGACCAGAACTTTCGACAGGCTGCGCAAGTGCGGAAGAAACTGGATCGAGGAGCTACCGGTGGTTCTTTGGTCGATCAGAATGACGCCAAATCGAGCCACTGGCCAGACACCTTTCTCTCTAGTCTACGGAGCAGGGGAAGTTCTCCCCACGGAACTCGTGTACGGATCGCCTCGAGTACTCGCTTATGATGAGTTTGAGCAAGAACAGCTGTGACAAGACAACGTGTTGCTCCTTGAGGAAGATCGTCTTCAGGCTGCTGTACGAGCTGCTCGATACCAGCAAGCTTTGCGCCGCTACCATAGCCGCAAAGTTAAGGCCAGAAGCTTCGAGGAAGGCGACCTTGTTCTTCAGCGCGTTCAGTCCGCCAAGAATTCCAACAAGTTGACGCCGAAGTGGGAAGGCCCTTATCGGGTGAGACGAGTCACAAGGCCCGGCGCTGTCCGCCTTGAGACCGAAGATGGCATTCCAGTGAGCAACTCCTGGAACATAGAACATCTTCGTAAGTTTTTCCCATAGGGCGCGGTTGCCGGAACCCCGTTCCGGCAACCACCTTTTGTACAAGTCTTGCCGCTGTTGCATGTAATCCTTTGTACAAAGTCGGGCGCAGATCCCGTGCATAAAAAGAACCCCATGTGCTCCGCACAGCTTGTCCATTTCATGCATTAGTTTCTTTCTCGCATGCATTATCTGACACTTTGTGCAGCACCTACATCCGGTGAGCAGTAACGAGCCGAAGGGCTCCATATCGTTATTTTCTCTTCTTTCTTCTTTTTCAACAAAGGAAAAGGAGGTTCCCTCGCACACATGTTTGCCGGGGGGGAAGGAGAAGATTGTGGTATGGACCAGGCGTTGTTCAAGCGAAGTCTTGCCTTGCCGGGAAGCAAGCGACAGAAAAGCTAAGTTGCCAAAGTTTGAGCAATCAGTTTTTAAATTTTTGAGTTATCTTCCTCGAACGACCCTGCTTTGTATGGAAAACCTGTGCGCGGAGGAACCAACTCGTGGCTAGTTGCGCCCTTACTTTGTTTCGAGTCCGCTCAACAGCTTAAGTGTGTTGCATCTAGTCGCGACAAGGTTTCTTGTCAGAAGCAGCGCCGCCAGCAGGCTGCTGAAGTTCCGCACTCAGCGCTCGCGGCTCGGGTGCCTGCGCCGACAAGTTCCCTAGAAGCGTAGGGTAAAAACATACAAAGGAAGGAATCTAGTAGAGGAAATAACATAGCAATTGATAACAGAAATAAAGTTATATTACAAGATAACTTGTCGCAGCTCTAACAGAATGTTTTCATAACATGATTAGCAGCGGCAAGGGAAAAGAAGAAATGGACGGCCTAGTCTACGCGTCCGCCCTCGACCCTCTTGATCTCGCTCACCTTGTCCACAATGGGTGCGACAAGGGCCTTGAGTGCATCCAGATTGGCGTCAGGCGGCAAGGACCTGAGGACGTTGGTGAAGCTGAGGCCTGGATTGCGGAAGGCCACCTTCATCAGCACCTTCTGGAGAACCCCGGCGCAGATTTTGCGCGACTCGTCGGCCAGCTGCTTCGGGATCCTCTCCCGGAGCCGCTGGAGTGCCATCGCCACGCCCTTGAAGAATAGGCTGAGCTTGGCGCTGGGTTGAAGACTCTCGTCGGAAGGATACCCAAAGTCCTCCATCCCCAGCTGCGCCAGCTCCTCGTTGATGACTGCGGCAATGTTCACCAGACCCTCGGTCCAGTGCTCCACAGTGTCTCTGAACGAGTTCTGGGTAACTGCAATGCTCTCCAGCAGTGCCGCGTCAGCCTTGACCTTCTCCGACAAGGTCTTCTCCCGCTCCTTGGCGGCCTCCAGCGTCTACGTCAGCGTGGCCAGCTTCAGCTCCAGGTCTGCTTTGGAATCCTTAGCGGCGCTGAGCTCCTTTCCCCTCTCAGCGAGAAGACCTTGCGGCTCACCATGGACGGCAGCATCCTTGTCACGCTCACGCTTGAGTGCGGCAAGCTCCTCGCCGCTCTTCCCAATGTTGGCCTCCAGCTGCGCCACCTTCTCCTCCAGCTCTTTCTTGGCGGCCTCTGCAATTGCCGCAGTGTCCTCTGCCTCCTTGAGCACCCCGCCAAGTGCTTGCTCGCGCTCGGCGAGCTCTTCCTCATAGCTGTCGAGGTTGGCCTTCCACTGCACTAGTTCACCTTCCCGCGCGGACTGCTTCTCGGCGGCCAACCTTTGCTCCTCCTCAGCTTCCGCCTTCTCGAGAAGGAAGGCCGTGCGCTCCTCGTCGAGTCGCTCCCGCTCCTGCGCCAAGGACCGGAGAGCTTCTTGATTGTGGCCCAGGAGCTCCTCCGCACGCTTCTCCATGTCAACTCCCGCCTTCGCGACAAGCGCTTCCCGGGAAGCCAGCTTGGCTTGCCGGGCGCAGTAGAGTGACAGCAGCTTCCGCAGCAGCTACTCTTCCTCAGGCTCGCGGCTGCTGCTGCTGGGCGCGTCGACCAACGACAGTCCAGCAGAGGCGAGCACCTCCCTGTCGAAAGTTTCCCCCTCGACCGGTGCCCTGGAGCTCGACGCCCAGGGTAGCTTGATGAAGATATTGTCGCCGGCCTTCAAGTAGGCACCAGGCTGGGGCTCCTCGGAGCCCGGCTCCGCAGAAGAGGCAGAGGGATCGGCGGTCGGCGCAGCGCCTGGCGCTCCTGCGGCCTCAGGGTCGTTAGTGCGATCGCCCGACCCCTCGCCGGCTTCTGCAGCGGCAGCCCTGGCGGCCTCCTCGCCGGCGGTCTCATCAGCACCGGCCCCTTCCTCGCCGGCGCCCTCTGTCTCCATTGGCTCAGTAGCAGAGGGGTCTGAAGAACGAAGAAGGGAGAAAAATCAATCAAAAATCCAAGAGAAGAAAATCAGAAGAAGAAGAACCCAAGGGAAAGTTTTTGGACAAGTGAATTACCTGCGCCAAGATTTGCAGTTGCGGTCTCAGTCGCCGCAGGATCGACGGTGCTGTCCCTTGCCGGAGAGTTCTCCCTTGCCGGAGAGCGCTCCCTTACGGGGAACCCCTCCCTTGGCGGCGTAGTCGAAGCAGATGGCACTTCGGGACCAGCTTCCGGGTGCTCCTGATGTGGCGGCTCTGCTCCTACACAAATAAACAAGTAAGATATTAACAAAGGAAAAGGCACTCAAGCGCGCCCGGCAGCAGAAGGCTAAACTATGAACTTACGCTGGGGACTACGCTGGGGGCTGCTTTGAGGAGTGATTGTCGGGTCCGTCAAGGTGGTCTCGGACCCACCTCCTGCTGACACGATGGGGTCATCCTCGATGACAATCACCGCGGCCTTGGCCCTCTTCGCTGCTCTCTGGGCCAGCGTCCTAAAAAGAAAGGAGTCTAGATTGGAGCAAGTCAGATACAAGATATAAACAGCAAGATTGAAGAACTACAAGAGCACCAAAGAAACTTACTCTTCTTCCTCCTCGTCGGAGCTGAGCGCGGAAAGATCGAAGTCCGGCCCTTCTCCGGTACGGCGAGGCGGAGGAGTAGGATCCCTTGCCCGCTTGGCGGGGGCGGTGGTGGTGGCCCGGGAAGATCCCGCTCCAATTGTCGCTGTTGCGTGGGGCGCTCCCACGGCAACATTGCTTGCCGCGGTAGAGCGCGTCGCACGGCTCGGCGGCTGTTGACCCGGCTGCCGCCCCGCTGCGTCCCCGGCCCTGCGAAGGCGCCTTCTTGGCGGGGCCGGGGGCTCCGCCTGCGGCAAGTTTTCTGAAGGCTCGGGCTCCTCCTCGCCGGCCTCGCTCGGCTCGGCTTCGGAACCGGTAGGCTCCTCCTCGCCAATGAACTCCGCGCGCTCGGCAAGGTTTGCCGCCTCTGCAGCCTCCGCCTCCTCCACAGTGAACCCAAACACGCCCGCGGCAGCTGCGGCCGCAACCTCTTCCGCCCTAGTGGCGATGCGCTGCAGCTCCTCATCGGTGGTGTCACGGGTGAGGCTCTTCTGCTCGTCAGCGCAGACCGGCACTTCTTCCAAGTTGTCGAAGAACGCTTGCACGACGTCATCCGCAGGCTCTTGCCAAGTTGGAACGATTCCGTGTGAATCACACAACGGCATCATGGCGCGGATCCGGTCAAGCGAAGAATTGTTGCATAATGGGACAACGCCCCTCGGCAGCGTGAATGGGTGCTGGGGGTCGCATTTGAACAACTCCAAGAGCATTGCATCCAGCTCCAAGACGGTGAAGTTGTAGTTGAGGCCCGGCCGCAGCCTCATGATGTCCGTCGAGTTCTTGAATTCCCAGGCGGGCCTCCCCCTCTCCTGCAGGGGGGCGATGCGGCGGAGGAGAAAATCTGCGCCTACAGCGCCTACAGTGAGCCCGGCAAGCCTGAGGCGAAGGATCCTAGTAATGGCGATCTTCAGCCTCTCGTCTTCCGGGGCCACGTTGCTCCAGTCATTGCCGCGCACTATTGGAGTTTGGCGCACGGCGGTGAAGGGCTGCGGATTCTCCTCGACAATCCAGCACCACTCCGCTCTCCACTCATCCCACTTGCTGCGGAGCTCACCCTCCAAGTACGCCTCCTTCTTGCCGACTCTCGAGATCCAGACAATCCCTCCGGCAAGCGGCTCTCCTCTCTCTACCCGAGGTATGAAGTAGTGGCGGAAAAGGGCAACACTGGGGTGGACTCCGACAAAGTTTTCGCACAAATGTGCGAAAACTGCCATGGTCAGAACGGCGTTGGGGGTGAAGTCAAGGAGGCGGAAGCCGTATGTGTTCATGATATCGCAGAAGAACTCCGAGAAGGGCGGGCAGAGCCCGCAATAGAAGAATAGTGCGAAGAATGGGTACCCATTTGGAGCCAGCTCCGAAGCAGCGGCCGGGAGTACCCTCGTGCGCGGATGCGCACGCGTCTCCGTCGCCCAAAAGAGGTAGAAGTACTCCCTCAGCTCCTGCACGCCGAGCTGAGGGGAGAAGATCGCCCGCTCCTTCCGCAGCGCCGCGAGCCGCTGCGCCTCGGCCGACTTCACGCCCTTTCCCTTGTCGGCTTTCGTGGCCATGGCGGAGGTGGTGAGGGAGGTCGACGGCGTGCTGATGCTGGTGGCAATGGGGGGCGGAGCGCTGCTCTCTCGGCTTCGAGAAGAAGGGGGGAGCGGTAGAGGTTCGTGAAGACGAAGTAGTAGCAACCAACAAGGGGGAACGAACTGCCCCTGTTTCCTCTGCTTATAAAGAGGGACAGGGCGGACGTTCCGCCCTTCCGAATAAACAACCACCCACGATCTCTCCCACGATGCCGCATTCAACGTGTGCCGTTATGGGAGAGCGCGGTGGATACGAAGTGAGATTCGGGGTGGCCCAGTCCGCGTGTGCCCATGCCCTGTCTTGGGCCTGGCCCAACAGTGCTCGGCACCGTGTCTGGCCCAGGCCCGGGGGATCCTCTCGGTGTACTAGAATAGGGGTACCCTAGTACCCCGAACTTGTGCACGGGCAGTTGCAGCACCCCGCGGCAAGGCTTGTCGGGCGAACGCCAAGATCCTCCATGGTTCCCTTGGAGCCATTCAAGAACGAAGTATTTAAGCTCAGGAGACAAGGCCCCGGCAAGAGGAGCTTGCCGGGAAGGCCAGCCAGGACACTCCAAGGAACTTGCTGCGACGCGCCTCGCGCTCCGGCAAGGCAACAAGGCCCCGGCAAGAGGAGCTTGCTGGGAAGACCAACCAAGGTACCTCGAGGCCTGGTAAGCGACAAGCCTCCGGACCCGACAAGATAACAGCAGCAGCAAGGCGCTTGCCGCGGCAGGCGGCCACTCTATGCCCACGCTCCAGCGCATCCACCAACGTGTCGCCTTGGGGGCTTCTCCAGGCGCGTGTGGCGGGAGGCTGTGCAGCCAGCGATGCGCAAGGGCATGCGAAGCTGACAAGATCGCCATCGTGGCGAACGGTGGCGCCCCTAACGGTCCTTTTCTGCACTGTTTGGGCGATGCAGACGGGCACTTAATGCCCTTGTCCCCTGCCGTTAGGGTTAGGTAGGGTGCATTGTACAAGTAGTTGTACCAACCACCTCACTTTTTACATTTGTACCCTTCTTAGCGTTGCCACCTGTCGGTGACCCCTTTGGCGTATAAAAGGAGGCCCATGCGCAACGTAGGGGGGGTGGGGGTTCGGTTCGGTTCGACGCATTCGTAACCCAGAAAGACACTACGCTCTCTCTCTAGAGCAAGAACAGAATAGAACCAGACAAGCAGCAGTAGGGGTGTTATCTCTCCGGAGAGCTCCGAAGTTGGGTAAACTGCTCGTGTGCTTCGCCTCGATCTGCTCTTCGTACGATCTCCGCCCCCCGCCGAACCGAAAGGGGCCCGGTCCGCCGGCCCCATAGGTGTTCGAGGATCAGTTTGCCCGACAATTTAGGCCCCAAATAAATGTTCACCTTGTGTGGCTAGATTTTAGAAGCCGGGAAAATTTTATTTCGGGATTTTTGGAGTCCTTTTAGTGTTACTTTTATTTGTTTTTCTGCGCGGAATAATTTAAAATAAAAACGCAACCGACCTACGGGCCGTGTCCGACCCGGACACCAGGCCCGACCAGGATTTATAAGCCGGGGAGCCTAGCCCGGGACCTCCCCAAACCCTAGAGCACCGCCCCGCCGCCCCAGTGCCGCCGCCGCCGCCGGAGCCTCGCCGGAGTTGCCGGGTAGTTTTTTTTAGACGCCGGTTATTTTTTCCGAAAAACCGTTTCATTTTTCTGACAGTTTTGTTCGTTTTTTTTAGTTTCGTTTTTTTTAAATAGATCGGTTTTTCCAATTTATTTAAATAGCGAGCATTCGTTCGTTCGTTCTAGCGAACGTTCGTCGTTTTTCTTTTCTAGGATTAAATCCGCGATTTTTCTGATCGCGATTCCTGATCCGATTTTCGTTTTAGTATAACTTTTTGCTCGTTTATCGGAATCAGGCGATTCAAGTGCCTGGAGTTTCATCTCGAAACCCTCTATCCGTTTAACCAACTTAAACAAGTTTTTGCCACTGTAAAAATTGCCCTAGATCCAGAATAGTAAACAAAGCCTATTTCTTTTGCCGTTTGACTTCCGTTGCTTCGTTTGATTTGATTCTTTTTGTCAAACGGAGTTCTTAAGTTGAACTTTCTGGTTAGATCTCTTATTTGAGTTTTACCTGTGCATTAGATGAATACTTATTGTATGCTTGTTTGTTTGTCTGTGATAGAATACCCGGAGTGTGCCGCCTGTTACTTCGAATCTCTAGGTTTCGCGGATCATCGGCAAGGCAAGTAACATTTTGATCATACCTCCTACTACCCAGTTTTATTGCATTAGATCAATCCTCAAACATTGCATGATTAGGATATAATTAAATTGTGGGATGGGAAGTAGTTGAGGTAGTACCTATTACCTATTGTATTATCAAACCTTTGGGAGTTACTTCTACATTTGCCTATTATGCCATGCTATGCTAGTGGACGTGGATTGGGTGAGTGATATCCATGACAGATGTGAGTTTGTTAATTAATGGTTTATCTAAGGTGGCAACTTAAACACACATCTGGGTGGATTGAGGTACCTGGGTATTCCAGGATTGCCTGTTTTTTCTTTATGGACCGCCACCCAGGCCCAATGGGATCATGAGATTTTTCATACTAGAAACTTCCGTGTGCAGCCACAAGCTATTATTGGCTCTACCATATTTCATTAAGTCGTGCGAACTCTTACAGGGTAGACTAGCAGATGTAGGGGAAAGTAGGTGTAACGGTCCATCCATCGTAAGGTGCTAGCGCTTCTGAAAGACTATGTCTCGGTCATCTGTTTCTCAAACACCGTGTAGTGCGAGAAACCAAACGGAGGCGATCGAGTCTTGTGGGGAAAAGTGCGCAAACCTCTGCAGAGTGTATAAACTAATCATGGTTAGTTGTGTCCCCGGTTATGAACATCTTGAGTATCTAGTACTTGGATTATCATGTGAATCTCATCATGTTACTCTAAAATTTAATTTTGATTAGTTTTGTTTAATGATGATGCTTAATTGGGATTGAGAATGATGTCAACCATTCTCAATGTTTAACAACTACCATGATAGTTAAATAAAATTTATTCCTTTGCAGTAGGGAAAAATCAGCTTTACGCAAAACTGTAACCATAGAGCTTTCCACCAGCCAAATATGCATATAGTATAGCTGTTTCATTCCATTACTCTCTATGTGTTACCTTGCCAGCATATTCCATGTGCTGACCCGTTTTGGGCTGCAACGTTAATGTTGTAGACTTTTTAGACGATGATTAAGGAGTTTTAGGTCGTGGTTCTATACTCATTGATGTCGTTGGAGTTGATGGACTCACTTATCTTCCAAGCCTTCCGCTGTTATCGTTATTAGATGGCCTTAAGCCATATTTATTGTAATAAGTTCTCTTTTGAGATGCTCGATGTGATAAGTGTGTGATTGCTACTCTGTTATAAATCCTTCAAGTACTGTGTGGTGTCAGCATTACTGATCCAGGGATGACACCTGAGCATAGAGATCAGACTGTTTGAGGTCTGGTCGCTACAAAGATGGTATCAGAGCACACGCTGACTGTAGGACACGACCACTAAGCTAAAAGATCTAGATCACTATTCACTCTCTTCTCTTCTGATCTCTCATCTTTTTTACTCTTTAGGATGGCGGATGCAAGGAACAAGTTCACGCAACCAGATGAAGATACACCCTTTGGACGTCACCTGAAGGAAGTCACTAGATACCTGAACATAGGAGTATCAAGCTTCACCGGAACCTACAACGCCACCTTACCTGAAGAAGAGCGCTGGATGATTCAAGTTCAAGTTCTAGGAAGGACGTTCATGCCAGTCACTGAGCCCATAGAGTTTTCTTTTGAAGCACCAATTTGGAGTCTAGGAAAGAGCATGGCAACTCACATCGCCATGGGACGCATTGGAGAAGTCTACCGCAATGATCTCAAGGATACTATCTACCAGATTTGTGGGCGCCGAGATGAGCACTGGGAGATGATCAGCACCAGAAAGGATAGATCAGTTGCAGCTTTTATCCAGGAATTAAACCAGCACATTCGACGTCAGGAGAACCAGATGTGCGTCGACATGATAGACCTGAAGAAGGCAAGGACAAGAATCAAGGAACTGGAGGAAGAACTCAAGGCTACACATGAAGATTATGAAGAAGAAATTGAAGTATTAGTGGAAAAGAATGACGATCTGATCAAGAAGATTGGAATATTCATGGGAGACCCTACACCAGTAGATGAAGACGAAGAACCCAAGGAGATTCGCCCGAAAGACTACATCATCATCGACGACACCGATTCGGACCCAGATGATAGCGATGATGACTATCTTGATGAAGCCGGAGCAGATATCATGGAGTCTACAACCGAAAAATATTTCTAGTAGACCACCTCATCAGTAGTAGTAGTCCACCATGTAAATATGGTAGACCGAGCACTTTTGTGATAGTTAGATCGATTGTATGCCCTTGTTTGATTGAATGAAGTGAATTGTTTGCTTTTGCCTCATGTGCATATGGGTAGTGTTTTCTCTTTAGACCCCCTCTATTCTTAAATCTCATCTTTTCTAAACCCTCAGATGCCTCCGAGACGTGACCCCGGATTTACCTTCCCACCGGAGCTCACCCAGTTGATCCAGCAACAGAACACATTGATGTAGTTGCTAGTCGAGAATCAGAATCAGGGGAACAACAACAACATCCCACCACCACCACCACCACCTGTTGATCACTTAGCCCATTTTCTTAGGCTGAATCCACCGGTGTTTTCTAGTAGCACCGAGCCGATAGTAGCAGATGATTGGCTCCACAAGACAGCTAGAGAGTTGACCACAGCAGGATGCACAGATGCGGAGAAGGTGAAGTTTGCCGCACATCAGCTTGAAGGACCCGCAGCATCATGGTGGGAGAATTTCACAGCCACTTTCCCTGTCGACACTGTCACATGGGACCAGTTTCAGCAGGCTTTTCGAACCGCCCATGTTTCAGCAGGAGCTATGGCATTGAAGAAGCGAGAGTTTCGCAACTTGCGCCAAGGAGGACGGACAGTTGGCCAGTATGTGGAGGACTTTAGTAAATTAGCATGTTATGCCCCAGATGACGTTCCTACGGATGCAGCTAAGTAGGAGAAGTTTCTAGAAGGACTGAATGATGAGTTGAGCATGCAGTTGATGGTAGCAACCTTCAACAACTACAAGGAGTTGGTAGATCATGCTCTTATGATTGAAGGGAAGCAGCAGCAAATTGAAAATCGCAAGAGGAAGTATGCACAAGGAAAGTACAATTCAGGAGCTCAGCAGAAAGCCACGATTTACCCCTAGGTCGGGAGGACATTTTCAGCATACTCATGGAGGAGGTACCTCGCACAATCACAATGGCACCAAGAATGGTAATGGTAATGGAGGAAGCAACAGCCAGAACCGTACCAACCCATCAACCCCAGCCAAGAAAGACCTGAGCCAAGTCACTTGCTTTAAGTGTCAGAAGACCGGACATTATGCCAATGAATGTCCAAAAGGCCAGAATGGCAATGGAAGCTCTGGGAAGAAGCCGAACCCTTTCAACAAGGGACAAGTGAACCACGTTAATGTGGAGGAGGTTGAAGAGCAGCCGAATGCAGTAATCGGTAAGTTTTTGGTTAAGTCATTTACCGCACTCGTTCTTTTTGATACTGGTGCATCGCATTCATACATATCAAGGGGATTTCTGGATAAGTATAACTTTCCCACTAAGGTTATTAGAACACCTATGCTAGTAAGCTCACCAGGAGCGGAGTATATGGCCAGTCAAGGATGTTTCCAAGTGCCATTAAGTATAGGAAGGCATATTTTCCCAACGGATTTAATTATTCTGGAATCCCAAGGTTTGGATGTAATTCTCGGCATGGATTGGCTGTCGATGTATGGGGGAAACATCGATTGCGCCAGTAAGACAATTTTTCTTACGACGCCAGAAGGAAGAAGGATCAAGTATGTATCCCGGCATGCGCCAGATAGGACACAAGTAAATTCCTTATCAGGAGTTGTGCAGGAGGAAGTACGAGTGGTAAGGGATTTCCCTAACGTATTTCCCGAAGAGTTGCCAGGCATGCCACCAGATAGAGATGTTGAGTTTTTGATTGAGCTATTGCTAGGCACAGGGCCAATATCAAAGAGACCATACAAGATGCCCGAAAAGGATTTGGTGGAGATTAAGAAGCAGATTAAGGAGTTACTGGATAAAGGTTACATTCACCCAAGTTCGTCGCCTTGGGGATCACCAGTACTTCTAGTGGAGAAAAAGGATGGATTGTTAAGGATGGTTGTTGACTATCGTGGGTTGAATGAAGTAACGATCAAGAACAAGTACCCACTACCGATGATCAATGATCTGTTTGATTAATTGCAAGGAGCTAAGGTATTTTCCAAGATTGATCTGCGATCAGGATACCACCAGTTGAAGATTCGAGAATAGGATATACCTAAGACAACTTTTACCACCAGGTATGGGCTGTACGAGTATACCGTTATGTCATTTGGTCTGACTAACACACATGCCTATTTTATGAACATGATGAACAAGGTGTTTATGGAGTTCTTGGATAAGTTTGTCGTGGTGTTCATTGATGATATTCTGGTTTACTCAAAGAATGAAGAGGAGCATAAGGAACATTTGCGTTTGGTTCTTGGAAAGCTCAGGGAACATCAACTATATGCCAAGTTTAGCAAATGTGAGTTTTGGTTAAAGGAAGTAGGATTCCTTGGACACGTTATATCCAGAGAAGGAATAGCAGTTGATCCCACTAAAGTTGATACCGTGACCAAGTGGGAGGCACCAACAACAGTTGGAGAGATCCGGAGTTTTCTTGGACTCGCAGGATACTACCGAAGATTTATTGAGAATTTCTCCAAAATTGCAAAACCTATGACAGAGTTGTTAAATAAGGATATCAAGTTCATATGGACTGAGGAGTGTGAGGCTAATTTCCAGGAGTTGAAGAAACGCTTGGTTACTTCACCAGTGTTGATTTTGCCAGACCAGACCAAGGATTATGAGGTGTATTGTGACGCTTCACGACGAGGACTTGGAGCAGTGCTTATGCAGGAAGGGAGAGTTGTTTCATAAGCCTCACGACAACTGAAACCCCATGAATTGAATTATGCCATGCATGATTTGGAGTTAGCAGCCGTAGTGCATGCATTGAAAACATGGAGACATTTCCTCATTGGAAATCATTGTGAGGTGTACATGGATCACAAGAGTTTGAAATACATTTTCACGCAGAACGAGTTAAACCTCAGAGAAAGGAGATGGTTGGAGCTCATCAAGGATTATGAAATGAGATTGCATTACCATCCCGGAAAGGTTAATGTAGTAGCTGACGCATTGAGCCGTAAGAGCCATGTCAATACACTAATGACGGGAGAAATACCAAAGGTGTTAGTCGAGGATCTTCATGAGCTATGTTTGGAAATAGTTCCGAGAGGCTATGTAGCGGCATTTGAGATTCAGTCAACTTTGATGGATAGCATCAGAGAAGCTCAGAAGATTGACAAGCAGATTGCCTCTATAAAGGAGAAAATGAGCGAAGGAAAGGCTAAAGCATTTCGTGAGGATGAGCACGACACCCTATGGTTTGAAGACCGTGTTTATGTGCCCAATGACCCGGAGATCAGGAAGTTGATTCTGCAAGAGGCACACGATTCACCATATTCGATTCACCCAGGAAATACCAAGATGTATTTGGACTTGAAGGATACCTTCTGGTGGACCGGAATGAAGAAAGATATTGCGGAGTATGTAGCGGTTTGTGACGTATGTCAGAGAATAAAGGCAGAGCATCAGAAGCCAGCAGGATTGCTACAGCCATTGCCGATACCCGAATGGAAGTGGGATAAGTTAGGCATGGATTTTATCACGGGATTACCCAGGACTCGTTCAGGCTATGACTCGATATGGGTTGTAGTTGATCGGTTGACGAAAGTAGCTCATTTCATCCCGGTAAAGACCACTTACACCAGTGCTAAGTTGGCAAAGATATACATGACCAGGATTGTATGCTTACATGGAGTTCCGAGGAGTATAGTATCAGATAGAGGAACCCAGTTTACCTCAAAGTTCTGGAATCAGTTGCATGAAACTTAGGGTACTAGGCTAGAGTTTAGCACAACTTTTCATCCAGAGACAGATGGACAGACCGAGAGAGTCAATCAGATTTTGGAGGACATGCTAAGAGCTTGTGCGCTAGATTATGGATCTAGTTGGGACGACAATTTGCCATATTCAGAATTCTCTTACAACAACAGCTATCAAACCAGTTTAAAGATGGCCCCTTTCGAAGCCTTGTACAGAAGAAGGTGCAGGACCCCATTGTCCTGGGATGAAGTTGGAGACCGCCAGTTGTTTGGACCTGATTTGATTAAAGAGTCTGAAAAGAAGGTGAAATTGATTCGCGATAGGCTCAAGGTAGCTCAATCCAGGCAAAAGAGTTATGCAGATTCTAAACGCAAGGAGACAGTTTATGAAGTCGGAGACAGAGTTTATCTTTGAGTATCCCCACTCCGGGGAATAAAGCGCTTTGGTGTTAAGGGAAAGTTAGCGCCACGATTTGTAGGACCATACCGAGTATTGGAATGTATGGGAGAAGTGCCCTAGAAGTTGGAATTGCCCGAAGGATTGTCAGGAGTTCATGATGTGTTCCACATTTCTCAGCTGAAGAAGTGCCACTTGGAGATGGCTGACATACCCTTGAGAGACACAGTGCCACTGGAAGCAATTTAGTTGGATAACAATTTGACCTATGAGGAGAAACCAGTTAAGATTCTCGAGTTTGCCAGCCGAGTCACCCGCAGCAAGGTTATCAAGTTTTGTAAGGTTCAATGGAGCCACCACACGGAGGATGAAGCCACATGGGAGCGAGAGGAAGATTTGCTCAAGGACCACTCTCACCTATTTTCTAGCCAACCAGAATCTCGAGGGCGAGATTCATCTTAAGGGGGGTAGGTTTGTAACATCCCAAATTTTCAATTTGGAATGTTATACATTAGATCATCATTGCATATCATAATTTATTTGCTTTTGGTTTTGATCCTAGAAATTCTACGCAACTCAAGGACCCACGGAGAGAGTTGGGGATTTCGTTATTTTCATATTTGAGTTTTCTCAAATTTTGAGAATAGGATCATTTGATTTTAATCATTTTATCATCAATTATTTCTATTACAAAAATATGAGAGAGGGAATAAAATGACATTCCCAAAATAAAGAAATATTGAGGATTTAATAATAAAATCAAATAAGATTTTATTTCGGAGTTTTTCGATATTTTATTTGAATTTAGGAAAAATGTGCGTTTTTCAAAATTGCATTTAGGCCCCAAATAAATGTTCACCTTGTGCAGCTTGATTTTAGAAGCCGTGGAAAATTTAATTTTGGATTTTTGGAGTCCGTTTAGTATTTCTTTTATTTGCTTTTCTGTGCGGAATAATTTAAAAAAAACGCAACCGACCTACGGGCCGTGTCTAAACCCGGACACCAGGCCCAACCAGGCTTTATAAGACGGGGAGCCCAGCCCGGGACCTTCCCAAACCCTAGCGCGCCGCCCCGCCCTGCCGCCACCGCACCGCCGCCCCGTGCCGCCGACCGCCGCCGACCGCCGGAGCCCCGCCGGAGCCTCGCTGGAGTTGCCGGGTAGTTTTTTTTAGACGCCGGTTTTTTTCCGAAAAACCGTTTGGTTTTTCCGACGGTTTTGTTCGTTTTTTTAGTTTCATTTTTTTAAATAGATCGGTTTTTCCGATTTATTTAAATAGCGAGCGTTCGTTCGTTCTAGTGAACATTCGTCGTTTTTCTTTTTTTGGATTAAATCCGCGATTTTTCTGATCGCGATTCCTGATCCAATTTTCGTTTTAGTATAACTTTTCGCTCGTTTATCGGAATTAGGCGATTCAAGCGCCTGGAGTTTCGTCTCGAAACCCTCTATCCGTTTAACCAACTTAAACAAGTTTTTGCCATAGTAAAAATTGCCCTAGATCCAGAATAGTAAACGAAGCCTGTTTCTTTTGCCGTTTGACTTTCGTTGCTTCGTTTGATTTGATTCTTTTTGCCAACCGGAGTTCTGAAGTTGAACTTTCTGGTTAGATCTCTTATTTGAGTTTTACCTGTGCATTAGATGAATACTTATTATATGCTTGTTTGTTTGTCTGCGATAGAATACCCAGAGTGCGCCGCCTGTTACTTCGAATCTCTAGGTTTCGCGGATCATCAGCAAGGCAAGTAACACTTTGATCATACCTCCTACTACCCAGATTTATTGCATTAGATCAATCCTCAAACATTGTATGATTAGGATCAATTAAACCGTGGGATGGGAAGTAGTTGAGGTAGTACCTATTACCTGTTGTATTATCAAACCTTTGGGAGTTACTTCTACGTTTGCCTATTATGCCATGCTATGGTAGTAGACGTGGATTGGGTGAGTGATATCCATGACAGATGTGAGTTTGTTAATTAATGGTTTATCTAAGGTGGCAACTTAAACATACATCTGGGTGGATTGAGGTACCTGGGTATTCCAGGATTGCCTATTTTTCTTTATGGACCGCCACCCAGGCCCAAAGGGACCATGGGATTTTTCATACTAGAAACTTCCGTGTGTAGCCACAAGCTATTATGGGCTCTAGCATATTTGATTAAGTCGTGCGAACTCTTACAGGGTAGACTAGCAGATGTAGGGGAAAGTAGGTGTAACGGTCTATCCATCATAAGGTGCTAGCGCTTCTGAAACACTATGTCTCAGTCATCTGTTTCTCAAACACCGTGTAGTGCGAGAAACCAAACGGAGGCGATCGAGTCTTGTGGGGAAAAGTGCGCAAACCTCTGCAGAGTGTATAAACTAATCATGGTTAGTTGTGTCCCCGGTTATGAACATCTTGAGTATCTAGTACTTGGATTATCATGTGAATCTCATCATGTTACTCTAAAATTTAATTTTGATGGGTTTTGTTTAATGATGATGCTTAATTGGGATTGAGAATGCTGTCAACCATTCTCAATGTTTAAAAACTACCATGATAGTTAAATAAAATTTATTCCTTTGTAGTAGGGAAAAATCAGCTTTACGCAAAACTGTAACCATAGAGCTTTCCACCAGCCAAATATGCATGTAGTATAGCTGTTTCATTCCATTACTCTCTATGTGTTACCTTGCCAGCATATTCCATGTGCTGACCCGTTTCAGGCTGCAACGTTAATGTTGCAGACTTTTCAAAAGACAATTAAGGAGTTTTAGGTCGTGGTTCTATACTCAGTGATGCCGTTGGAGTTCATGGACTCACTTATCTTCCAAGCCTTCCGCTGTTATCGTTATTAGATGGCCTTAAGCCATATTTATTGTAATAAGTTCTCTTTTGAGATGCTTGATGTGATAAGTGTGTGATTGCTACTCTCTTATAAATCCTTCAAGTATTGTGTGGTGTCAGCATTACTGATCCAGGGATGACACCTGAGCATAGAGATCAGACTGTTTGAGGTCTGGTCACTACAACTTCTTTGTGCTTTTCGGTCTGATCGATTCCTCCATTCCGGTCATACCGAGATCACTAAGTCGATCTAGGTTGTCAATCTCGGTGCAACCGATTTGAACCTTTCGGTCACACCGAGTTTCAGTAACTGTTTGCGGTTATGAATCTCGGTGCCACCGAGTTGTTCCACTCGGTCACACCGACAGGGTCGGGCTATATATACTCACTGGCAAAAATTTGGAAATTTCTCCGAAACCCCTTCGCCCGCGCATAGCTCGCTCTGCCTCCTGGGTCTCCGAATCGTCCTCCTCATCGCCAGCCGCCTCCTGTCACTGGTCTCCGCCACCGTCAACGGAATTCTTCCCCGCCGTTGCCGCCATAGTGAATTCATCGCCGAACTAGGGTATGGACTCAATTACAGTGCTATCCCCGACCGATTCCTAGCACATTGTGTTCATTATGATTTTTACCACGATTGAAATGCTTCTATCCAGTCAAAACACTCCGTAGATTATAGTTGGATTGAAAATTTAGGGTTAGGTTTCCGCCGAAACCATCTCGGACCATCCGAGTTGTGGAACTCGGTACCACCGATTCGGCTCAGGCCATTGCACATGTAATTTTCGGTCTGACCGAGAATTGCAAATCGGTGTGACCGAGTTCAGGACTTTGTGAAACCCTAGCAGTCTCGGTGCCACCGAACTGTGACTCGGTCTGACCGAGTTCACTAGTTTAGTTTCCAACAGCTGCTTCGGTATCACCGAGTTTACAAATCGGTTGATCCGAAATGCTTTTCGTGGAAAACTTAAACTAAGTTTTTGACTCATTCTTTTGCCAAAACCTCTGCATTTTGTGATGCTCATCCACTCTATCTCATCTATATCTATTCACAGGGTCTGTTGTCAGTGTTTGCAATATGTCTGATCAGAGTGATAGCCAGAACAGGTCAGAGGAGCAGGTTCACCTGAGTGAGGGCACTAGTCCCTCTAGCAGTTCAGATGATGGTAGCAGGAGCACTCCCAGCAACTTGCCCAAAGCTGCCACCAGAACAAGGAAGAAGAAAACTTCAGAGTCTGAGGATGAAGACTATGTGGCCACTGAGGATGATGCCACATCAAAGAAGAAAGTGCTTAAGAAGGAATATGGCACAGCTGCTTCAACCAAGCCAGGTCTGAAGACCAAGAGGTCAGCAGGGAGACAGCCAATGTCTAAAGCCAGAGCATCTACTCAAGTCCCTTTGGGATCTGAACCCAAAGAGGCTGCCGCAGAAGGGAAGAAAAGGAAGGAAAGGGTCAAGAAGACCATGGCCAAAGTGATTGGAAAGGCTTCCATGATGGAAGAAGAAGAAGAAGAGGTTGCTGCACCAGCACCCAAGGCACAGAAGCTTATGGGTGATGCTATCAGGATAGGGGCCGCTTCATTAAATCCCAAAGAAGCACCCAAAGCTTCATCCAAGCCCAAGAGTGCACCTAAGAGGAATACCAGGAGTATAGCAGTTGCTGAGAAGAACAAGGCCCCGGTGCCTGAAGTTGCTGCTGATGAACATGATGAAGGACAAGTTCCGAGAAAGCTCAAACCCAAGATTCCAGACCACAATGATACTCATCCTATGGCAGAGAACATGAAGATCAGGAGAGACTCAGGACTGAGGAAATGGAGAGAGACAGACCCATATGGTACAAGAAGAAGAACTGTTGTTGATTACAGGTTCCACACAAAGGAACAACAAGATTTCTATGAGACAGTGCTGCTGGACAAGAAACCTATAGTGTGTGAAATGAGGTGGGTCTGTGAAATGAGGTGGGTCGACTAGAAGTATATCAAGGAAAATGAGGAACACTATCCTGGTGTGTTTGACAGCTTCCGTGCTTGTGTAGTTGCAGACTTTGTTGGGCAGAAGCTCACAAAGTGGAATGAGGAGCTCATAATGCAATTCTACTCCACATCACACTTCTATCCAGATGGCAGGATAGTATGGATGTCTGAAGGTACAAGGTACCACTCAACTATTGAAGAATGGGCAAATCTGATCAATGCTCCTAAGGAAGAAGAGGATGACTTGGATGTCTATGCCAAGAAGAAGATGGATCACAACTCTATGGCAAACATGTACAAGGAGATTTCCTGAAGATGATCTTGAGACTCACCAGTTTGGGTCAGTAAAACACTTGCTGTCAGGGCTGCCTACAATCAATTGGATCCTTAGGCACACTCTCTTGCCCAAGTCTGGTGATCACAGAATGATCAGAGGCCATGCAATTAACTTGCTACATATATTTGATGTGCCACAAAAGTTCAAGGTCATGAGCCTTATAGTTGAGACTATCAAGAGGACTGCAGCTGACCAGAAAAGAAGTTGTGGATATGCCCCACAATCCAGGAGTTGATAAACTCAAAGATGGCCACAGGCACATACTTGTTGGATAAGGAACACTTTCCTATCTATCCTGACTTTGAGGACAATCAAGTTGTGATGAATGAGAATGAACCATCATCGGTACAAGCTCAAGAGAAGAAGAAGAAAGCAAAGAAAGAGAAGGCTGCCAAGATGCCAACTCAAGAGGAGGCATCTGAGTACTTTTTGAAAAGCAAGCAAGATCAGCTTGGCTACCTGATTGCATCCACTCTAACGATTGAGAAGGGACTGGCCACCCTGACTCAAAACCAGGAGAGCTTGGAAAGAATCGTGGAACAAAAATTCTATGATTTAGATGTCAAAGTAACTGAGATTCAGTCAGTTGTGGAGCAGCTACAAGATGATATGCAGGAGAGGAAGGGCAGAACAACCATTGATGCATTTGCCAGAGTGCCTAGAGCTCAGAGATCTGCTGCAGTGCCTGTTCCAGACACTAGAGCCACTTCATCTGCACCAGCTACAGCTTCAGTGCCACCAGCTCCAGCACCTACCCCAGCAGCTCCATCTACTTCGACTGAAGCCTTCATCCTTGGCGTTCTCCGGACACCACCACCTGAAGACCAAGCCTAAGAGACGTTCTAGTGCTATGCATTTTCTATGAACTTTTTGGTAACTTGTTGCCAAAGGCGGACAAAAATGTATAGATCATAGGCTTCGAGAGAGAGAGTTTGCTTTTGTTCTCTCTTGTCTTCTTGGTTGAACTTTGTTTGTCTTTTGATTGCTTGAGATACTATGCTATTATCTGTGAGACATTGATGATCATGTGGTTGATCATAAGCTACACTTATGCTTGTTAGATGATATTATCTTACTTATCCTTATATGATCATTCACTTTGCTTGGTGATGAGTGCATGTATTTAATTCTTATCATTTTGAGCGCTCCACCAAGATGTATGTGACATGGAAGAGTAACCCATGATCCTAACTCATTGTGCATTTGCAGTCCAAAGCAAATCTTAAGATATGCACAAATTTAGGGGGAGCTCTTGCTTTTCACATACTTCTCAAAGCGACAATATCTTTCACTCTTATTATCATTTGTCGAAGCTTTGATCTTATGTTGTCATCAATTACCAAAAAGGAGGAGATTGAAAGTGCAACTATCCCTGGGTGGTTTTGGTAATTCCTAACAACATATAGCTCATTGAGCTAACATTATTCCAAGATTAATATTTCAGGAAAAGCTCAATGAATGGCATGGCATGGATGAGGAAAGTGGATCCCTCAAAATTCTAAGGACAAAAAGTTTGGCTCAAGCTTGAAGCTCAAGACTCTACATTTTATATTTTAGTGATCCAAGATCACATTGAGTCTATAGGAAAAGCCAATACTATCAAGGAGGGATGAGGTGTTGCTTAATGGCTTGCTTGCTCAAAGTGCTTAGTGATATGCTCCAAAACCCTCATCTACCTTCCCACATCCACATATGACCTAAACCAAAAGTCAAACTCGGCCCCACCGATTTTTTCTATCCGGCGCCACCGAGTTTCAAATGTCATAGCCACTGCCACAAACCCTAGGCAAATCGGTCTCACCGAGATGGGATTGTAATCTCTCTGTTTCCCTTCGTAACGTTTCGGTCTTACCGAGATGAGCGATCGGTCCCACCGAGATTGCAATGTAACTCTCTGTTTCCCTTTTGTAACATTTCGGTCTCACCGAGATGAGCGAATCGGTCCCACCGAGTTTACCTGACCAACTCTCTGGTTAGCTTATTACCAAAATCGGTCCCACCGAGTTTGTGTAATCGGTCACACCGAGATTACGTTATGCCCTAACCATATCGGTCCTACCGAGTTGCATCTCAGTCCCACCGAAAATCATAACGGTCACTAGGTTTGCTGAATTGGTCCGACCGAGTTTAACCATTCGGTCCCACCGAGTTTGGCTTATTGTGTGTAATGGTTAGATTCTGTGTGGAGGTTATATATACCCCTCCACTCACTCTTCATTCGTGGAGAAAGCCATCAGAACATACCTACACTTCCAATACACATTTTCTGAGAGAGAACCACCTACACTTGTGTTGAGGTCAAGATATTCCATTCCAACCATATGAATCTTGATCTCTAGCCTTCCCCAAGTTGCTTTCCACTCAAATCTTCTTTCCACCAAATCCAAATCCTGTGAGAGAGAGTTGAGTGTTGGGGATACTATCATTTAAAGCACAAGAGCAAGGAGTTCATCATCAACACACCATTTGTTACTTCTTGGAGAGTGGTGCCTCCTAGATTGGCTAGGTGTCACTTGGGAGCCTCCGACAAGATTGTGGAGTTGAACCAAGGAGTTTGTAAGAGAAAGGAGATCGCCTACTTCGTGGGCGACGGCCGTGATGGAATAGACAAGGTTGCTTCTTCGTGGACCCTTCGTGGGTGGAGCCCTCCGTGGACTCGTGCAACCGTTACCCTCCGTGGGTTGAAGTCTCCATCAACGTGGATGTACGATAGCACCACCTATCGGAACCACGACAAAAACATCCGTGTCTCTAATTGCGTTTGAATCCTCCAAACCCTTCCCTTTACATTCTTGCAAGTTGCATGCTTTACTTTCCGATGCTCATATACACTTTTGTATGCTTGCTTGAATTGTGTGGAGATTGCTTGACTTGTGCTAAGATAGCTAAAATCTACCAAGAACTAAAATTGGGAAAAGGCTAGATTTTTATTTGGTCAAGTAGTCTAATCACCCCCCCCCTTAGACATACTTTCGATCCTACAAGACCTTGGACATCGTGATAGTCGACCCCTTCTACGTGCGTGCCAAGCTCTTGGGCAGCTAGGGACCGCCAAGTTGCGAGTTCACACCTCGAAGACGTCATTCCGGCAAACCCAGATAAGGATAACTTCTTTTTGGCTTACTTTCCCGAGTAAGTCATCCCTTAACCGCCCCGTAACATATGATTTCTTAGATTTTTATCGTTCTTTTTTTCTAATATTCCATGTTCTGTGCAGTGACACACATTGCACAGTCATCCTTTTAAGCCCGAAATATTCCATGGCCACGTATTTCGACCCGAACCGTGACTCCAAGATAGACTACACAAATATGAAGAAAGTTCTTGATGATGTTCTCCCCGGCTACGCCAAATCTGGAGGCACCTTCACCAGGCCAGTTCGTAGGTACGACAAGCACGTGTTTTTCCACAATACTAAGTTCTGCTGCGTCATGCAGCCGCCTGGCGGTCAGAAGGATGCCTACTACGCCCTCCATCACATGCGGGCGATCGTAAGGGACCATCATCACCTTCTGCTACCAGATAATCTCAAAGATTGGGCCGCGAGCTTGTCGGCAATCCAGGACGCGGACATCAGACAAGAATTCTTTCGCATCCAGTCGGAGTTTGCGGACATCATCCATCAAGATGTCCTTCATACCTCGGGGCAGTTCTACCTCAGATATCAACCGTCCAACAATGAGATAGACGGAACGGTACAAGTGCAGGCTGACAACGCCCGGGATTTCATGACCATCACGACAGACGGCAGCTTCATCCATGCTCCGGTCCCATGAGTCGAGTCGACAGTAGTGATGCTATGTGTAGTTCTGAAACATTGATTGGCTCATGTTGTAATTAAACTTTAATGAACTTGTATGTCTCTTTAGTTTGGACGGTCGTTCAACTTAGATGTAATCGATGCTATTTATTAGTAGGACCATGAATTGCGCTATTAATGTCTTGCTTTTCTCTTCCGATCCTTTCGTTGCATACTTATATATTGCTTATGTATTGTCTGTTGTTTGGCTTCTGCATAGAGATGCCGTCGTATGTCATGTACAAGGGTAAGGTTCCCGGAGTCTACGACGACTGGGAGGAGTGTCGGAGACAGGTTCACCGTTTCAGCGGTAACAGTTACAAAGGGTACACCACTAGGGCGGAGGCAGAATCTAGATACGCCCGCTATCTAGCGGTAGAGAGGAGGGGGCGTTGGAGGAACCGGATGAAGACCGGTTTCATCATGATGATGCTCATTGTGATGACCGCAGCTCTCTTCTATGTGATGGTAGTTTAGATGATCGATATCGACTTGTAATGTGAAGACAAACTCGCTACTCGCGGTCTCAAGACTTGTAATGTTCTATCTTTGTTCGGTCTTTTGAATTCGGAGACTAATATGATGAATTGTATTCGGAGACTAATCTTCTATTGTATTTGATGAATCTGTTGTTGTTGTGTGTTGTTGTCTAAATTCTGTACAATAATACATTTTGTAACCTGTGAAAATATCAGAAATGAAAAAAAAATCCCTAATATTCATACTAGTGGCGTACCACACAAGACACTAATGGCGCACTGTGATAATCACACTAATGGCGCATCACCCACTGGTGCGCCATTAGTATGCCAAAGCACATGGGTACATATGGCCCTCTGGGAGGCATTCTAATGGTGCACTGTGGGCTATACTAATGGCGCACTATGTGGTGCGCCATTAGAACGCCAGATACTAATGGCGCACCGGTGGTGCGCCATTAGAATTTAATTCTAATGGCGTGATGCTAGTGGTGCACTAGTAGTGCGCCATTAGTAGGCAAGACTGGTGCACCACTAGCATGCCTTTTCCCAGTAGTGTTTTTGGTGGCTATAGAGGCTTGCGGCAGCGGAACTCCCGATCTAGGTTTCTTTTCGGGGGTTTCTGTATTTATAGGAATTTTTGGCGTCGAGAACAAGTCAGGGGGTCCACGAGTTAACGACAAGGACAGAGGACATGTCTGGGGGGTAGAGCGCGCCCTCCAACCTTGTGGTTGGATTGGGACTCTTCTAGCCCAACTCTTTTTCTTTGGGGGCTTCTTATGGTCAATAAAATATGACTGTAAATTTTCAGCTCGTTTGGACTCTATTCGATATTCCTTTTTAGCGAAACTCAAAAACAATGAAAAAACATAAACTGGCACTGAGCTCTAGGTTAATAGGTTAGTCCCAAAATCCATATAAAATAGCATATAAATGCATATAAAGCATCCAAGATGGATAATATAATAGCATGGAACAATCAAAAATTATAGATACGTTGGAGACGTATCAAGCATCCCCAAGCTTAATTCCTGCTCGTCCTCGAGTAGGTAAATGATAAAAACAGAATTTTTGATGTGGAATGCTACCTAACATATTCATCCATGTAATTTCTTTATTGTGGCATGAATGTTCAGATCCGTAAGATTCAAAACAAAAGTTTAATATTGACATAAAAACAATAATACTTCAAGCATACTAACAAGGCAGTTATCTCTTCTCCAAATAACATGGCCAAAGAAAGCTTATCCCTACAAAATCATATAGTCTGGCTATGCTCCATCTTCATCACACAAAATACTCAAATCATGCACAACCCCAATGAAAAGCCAAGCAATTGTTTCATACATTTGATGTTCTCAAACTTTTTCAACTTTCACGCAATACATGAGCATGAGCCATGGACATAGCACTATACACTAGTACATCGAGGTGCTAAACAAATGGTTTTTAACCCCTTTCCGCGACGGCACTTGGAACCATCGCCAAGTGAGTGTGGGAGATATGGGGGTCCTTCCCACATGACCCTGAAATCGTCGGGGAAAGGCCCTCCTGGGACCTAGGCTGGGGCCGTGTGCGATCGGGCGAGGCATCAAAATCCAATCATTTCCGTAGGTATGTACATCCCACACGGTGAATCCCAGATATCATTTCCATAGGTATGTACATCCCACACGGTGAATCCTAGAAATCATTTCCGTAGGTATGTACATCCCACACGGTGAATCCCAGAAATCGTTTCCGTAGGTATGTACATCCCACACGGTGAATCCTAGAAAATCATTTCTGTAGGTATGTACATCCCACATGGTTCTTTGTGTGGAAACGTTTGTGCAAGGTGGCCTAACGCAAATAGTTCGCTGCCGGAAGTCATGTGTGATTGTTTGTTGATCGAACACGCCTACTTTCTAGAAACCGTGCGGGTTGATTGAGTTCATCGCCCACGGTGTTGTCTGAGTAACCGTTTGCAATAGAAAACCCCAATAAGCAGGGTAATTAGCCTATTATTGATAATCCATGTACTAATCAAACTGATATTTCTTACAAAACAAGCTGGATATTTCATATCCGTATAAAAGCAACCAGGATTTCATAATCGAATTACATCGGATAGCTTCGGCACTCAGTTACGCCATTACACAACAGCACCAAGTTTCACATGCAGCATCAAAAACCTTTGGAAAGTAGCATCATACACGGTAAATAGACAGATGAATCTCATCTGGGAAACTACAGAAGCGGAAGGCAAATATTGAGCCTTCAGTGATGTTGAATGTCCTTGCAACTTTAGGCCAGTGGCTATGAATAATTGCCCGCCCAACCTTCGTCCTCTTCAGCAGGACTTCAATATTGTACCGTGGGTGTTGAATGAATACCTTCCTCGCCTCTTGACGATGTAGGTGGTTTGAGAGGTAATCATCGGTGAACTTCTTTGAAAAGTACTAAAAACAAAGCTATGCATAAATCACTGTTGTAAAATTGGAAATGGCGCAAGGGGTAAAATCAAGGTAAAAGAGTTGGTACCATCCTATAGTTGACTGATGTCTTCTTCATTTTGCAAACAAAGATCTTGCTGTTATTCGTCGCAAGTTTCTTCATCCTAACAATCTTTCTGAGTTTCTTGACTTGACTGATATTCATGGACATCTCATTTCCCCATATGCAAAATGGGTCGAACAGTGGGTCTAAGCCTCTGATAGCAGGACCTACATGTGCAAGACCAAATTGTAAGAAACCCAAATATTAGAATGATTCCTGCAATTGCACAATAATGTGCTATTATCCAAAGGACCCTACTTGAACAAACCTTGATGGTAAACCGCAATGTCTCCCACTGTTTCCCTGCAACACACATAAGGAAGATCTTGATCAGGTTAACTGAGAGTTGCCATACTATCAGTAAAATATGTATTGAGTACAGCCAGATTGCAGAACTGAACCAAACAGTTAAATGGACATCAGACCAAATGAACCAAAATAGTTAACTGAGCACGACATTGCAGAGTAGAAACATGTATGAGAAGATAAGACAGTTAACAAAACAAAGAATGCTTGAGAACAGTACTACGAAATGTAGCAATTGTTGAACCAAAGTGTGAAGTAAACATTACATTTCAGAGGATCAAACTGTTAACTGAACATCAGAGTGCATATTAACATTACAGAGGGCAAATCACTAGAAGGCACTGGCGGTGGCCTTGAGAAAACATCACGAACTATATTTTAAAGTGGACAACCGCGCGGCGGTGTCGACGGTGGCCTCGAAGACGAGGTGCTCCTCCAAGATCTGGCAGTCAACATGCATGTCAGCCATAGCGACCTCGTTCACGCATGCGGCCGCATGCTACTCAGCTCCATGTTATACTGCGTGTAAAATGGATGAGGGCGGCGCTTAATTGGAGGAGGGGGCCAGTGATTTTGGTGGAAGGTGTCGCTCCATTACTCGGGGCATGTGGGTCGGGAAAGGAGGAGGATGGTGTGGGTGGGGTGTGGATTACTTGACCATATCGACAAGGTCACGCAGCGAGAAGAAGGGTCAGCGGCGAGGAGGCTGCACAGCAAGAAGAAGGGTCAACGGTAAGTAAGAGTGTCGAACCCAACGAGGAGCGGAAGGAAATGATAAGCGGTTTCTAGCAAGGTATTCTCTGCAAGTACTGAAATAAGTGGTAACAGGTAGTTTGTGATAGGATAATTTGTAACGAGCAACAAGTAACAAAAGTAAATAAAGTGCAGCAAGGTGGCCCAATCCTTTTTGTAGAAAAGTACAAGCCTGGACCAACTCTTATATAGAGAAAAGTGCTCCCGAGGACACATGGGAATATCATCAAGCTAGTTTTCATCACGCTCATATGATTCGCGTTCGGTACTTTGATAATTTGGTATGTGGGTAGACCGGTGCTTGGGTATTGTCCTTACTTGGACAAGCATCCCACTTATGATTAACCTTTATTGCAAGCATCCGCAACTACAACAAAAGTATTAAGGTAAACCTAACCATAGCATGAAACATATGGATCCAAATCAGCCCCTTACGAAGCAACGCATAAACTAGGGTTTAAGCTTCTGTCACTCTAGCAACCCATAATCTACTTATTACTTCCCAATGCCTTCCTCTAGGTTAAGTGTCATGTAGTCGACGTTCACATAACACCACTAGAGGAGAGACAACATACATCTTATCAAAATATCGAACGAATACCAAATTCACATGACTACTAATAGCAAGACTTCTCCCATGTCCTCAGGAACAAATGTAACTACTCAAAAAGCATAAACATGTTCATAATCAGAGGGGTATTAATATGCATATAGGATCTGAACATATGATCTTCCACCAAATAAACCAACTAGCATCAACTACAAGGAGTAATTAACACTACTAGCAACCTACTAGCACCAATCCCGGACTTGGAGACAAGAATTGGATACAAGAGATGAACTGAGGTTTTGAGAGGAGATGGTGCTGATGAAGATGTTGATGGAGATAGCCCTCTCCCGATGAGAGGAGCATTGGTGATGAATATGGCGGTGATTTCCCCCTCCGGGAGGGAAGTTTCCCCGGCAGAACAGCTCCGCCAGAGCCCTAGATTGGTTCCGCCAAGGTTCTGCCTCGTGGCGGCGGAGTTTCATCCGAGAAGATGGATTCTTATTTTTTTCCCATCGAAAGACTTCATATAGAAGAAGATGGCCACGGGAGGGCCACCAGGGGGCCCATGAGGTAGGGGGCGCACCCAGGGGGGTAGGGCGCGCCCCCACCCTCATGGGCAGGGTGTGGCCCTCCTGGTGAATCTCCTCCGCTGAGTATTTTTTATATATTCCGAAAACGTCTTCCATGAAGTTTCAGGACTTTTGGAGCTGTGCAAAATAGGTCTCTGATGTTTGCTCCTTTTCCAGCCCAGAATCCCAGCTGTCGGCATTCTCCCTCTTTATGTAAACCTTGCAAAATAAGAGAGAATATGCATAAGTATTGTGACATAATGTGTAATAACAGCCCATAATGCCATAAATATCGATATAAAAGCATGATGCAAAATGGACGTATCAACTCCCCCAAGCTTAGACCTCGCTTGTCCTCAAGCGAAAAGCCGAAATCAAAAAATATGTCCACATGTTTAGAGATAGAGGTGTCGATAAAAATAAAATACGAACATGAGGGCATCATGATCATTCTTAGAACAACAACTTACATAATTCTTGTCATATGATTTCTTATGCTAGAGTAATAATTCAATCACAATTTCAAGTATGAATCGTAATCTTTATTGAAAACTAACAAACTATAATCTCAGTCATTGGAGTAATTATAATTTATCATAACATAGGAAAGAGTCAATGTATAAGAGCTTTTCAGCAAGTCCACATACTCAACTATCATATAGTCTTTCACAATTGCTGACACTCACGCAATACTTATGGGTATGGAATTTTAATCGGACACAGAGAAAGATAGGGGCTTATAGTTTTGCCTCCCAACATTTTACCTCAAGGGTAATGTCAACAATAATAGTTCATGAAAACTCACATCCAATTAGCCATATATACCAGGATCTTTCCAACATATTGTGCTTTCCAACATCCGATTCTGCCCCTCACGCTCCGCCTTCCACCTCGATTGCCCAAACGTCTCGTCCCAGTCTGCAGAGCACCTCCCCTGCCACCTATGCCATCACTCTGCCTCACTCGCCATTGACGCCTCCACCCACATCGCCCTCCGCCATGGCAAACTACCCGCTCAACCCCGTCCCCTTCCTGCCGCCTGGGTTTGCAGTGGAGCCTGGACCTGCGGACCGTCTGGTCAGGTCAGGGATGGTGGTCGGGCTGATTGCACCGCTCAACCACGACTACTTGGCGATTGCGGAAGCAAGTGCGTATGTTCCTCTGCATCGCCGGGCCACCGTTCGAAGTGTGATTGAAGGTTTGCTGCATGAAGCACATCTTTTTCCCACTGAAACTAGTGATCATCCTATGGGTGTTGGGATCTTTGGTTTTGCAAACTCATTCTTGAGGGATACGGCTGTCAACACCCCGTTAGAGCTAGAGGAGGAGGATTTGCTTATCACTTTTGTGCCTCATAATGAAGCACTCAACAGACGCACCACCTCATTTGGTCTAGAGATTTGGTTGATGTTTTTTTGTTTTCCCTATGATTACCAAACAGATTACTACATCACTAAGGCTTTAGGGGGTTATGGTTCTCTGGTGCACTGGTACAATCCACGCCAAGATAGGAGATATATGCTCATCAAGGCTCGTGTGATCCGCCTGAATCTTGTGCCAAGAGCTTTGTTGTCTGGCAGCTTGTAGGTGCGAGAGACTGCTGGACGGTCCAGGTTACAATCTTGAGAAGCAATGATTGGAATGGGCTGTTACCTAAAGTGCTGCCTCCGAATGAAGAACCTCCTCCTGCGGATGGCAATCCACACCGGCAGTTCGGGCCTGAACTCATTGCTAAACAGCTTTATCAGCAGCAAGTTCACAATTGGTTGGTACAGAATGCTGCCCCCAAGCCCACCCTTGATTGGGAGCTTCTGCATTGTTTTGATGAACTATCAGGCTTGGCTGGCTTCTCAGGGTTTAACTGTTATGCATGGAGTGGTTCCTGACAACAATATTACTGACAATCCTATGCAAGCTTGGCATGAGGCTGTTACTGCCTCTTCTGAATATACTTCCTCTGAAGACTCTGTTTCCACTGAATCAGATTTGATTGTTCTGCCAGTGACCCCTCCAGGATCTAATGGTGCTGCTCTGGTGACCCCAACTGCTGTTGCTGACGTGGTTACCATCTCTATAGACATCCATGACCAAGGTATGCATTTTGGTTTATCTGCTCAAGGTGATTCCCTCTTAGAAATCCTTCTGTCCAATCCTATACTCCGATAGCAACTCAACACTGCACTTTTCAATGCTATCGGTCCTCTGCTTGCTACAAGGGGTCCATGGGCTGCTGGTTTTTGGTTCAGACATGATGTTATGCACTTTGAAGTTTAGGTGGCTGCTGGCCCTACAGGCCTCCAATTCACACAGCATAACCTGCTTGCTCCGGTCACTCCTTCAACTGTGATCATTGAGGAAATTTCTGACAGCCAGCCATCACTTGTTGGACAGTCTAGGCAGGAGACTCAGGGCCCCATGGAAGTTTCTGATGCACTCTCTGATGCAGCTGAGGGACCTGCTAATGTTGTAGTTGAATCCCTTCATTTGAGGTCTGATACAGATGTTGATCCACATCTCACGGACCTGGCTGCATATCACTCTGAAACTCAGTCCGGTCTGCTTCAGATTGCGACAGGTGCCATCTCTGAACCTGCAATCAGTGTGGTTGGTTCCTCAACTCATAAACGCAAAGGAAAAGTGCCAGCTCCCATTGACACTTCCACTCTCCGTTGCAGCAATCGTACTAACAAGTATGATGGATTTCGCACCACCTCTCTGTCTGAAGCCAAGGCCTCCAAATCCAAGGTGAAACCGCGCACTGTTCCTTCAGCCGCCTCCATTCGCTCCGCAGCTGCTGCTTCAACTCAGATGCTCACTGAAGAAATCCCTCCTCCAACTGACATCGCTGCAATGCAAGCCATTGGCACAAATTTATGTGCCATCCCAGAGGAGGAGCTCACGATTGCTGCTTTCATTGAAGACCCGGCGGGGACTTCTTCATCAACCTAAACTTGATTCCTCGCTTTACTTCTTTGTTTAATGGTTCTTTTGTAGTCGTGGAACGTCCTATGTTGGAATATTCGTGGTCTTAATGCGGACAAAAAACGCTTAGCCCTCTCTAATGCGATCCAGTCTAGTGGATGTGCGATTATCTGTCTTCAAGAAACTAAAATGCAGATGTTTGATGCTACCACTCTCAAGTTGCTCTGCCCTAAACGCTTTGATAGATTTGCGTATATCCCGTCCGTTGGAGCATCGGGGGGAATTGTTACGATCTGGAATAGCGCTCTTTTCACTGGTACGGTAACTTTTGAGGAACAATTTGCGTTAGGCATCAACTTCACTTCCACCCAAAATGCGCATAATTGGACGTTGGTTAACATCTATGGCCCGTGTCAAGGGGAGCAGCGCAATACATACACTAAATGGTTGTTTGACCTTTCAATCCCACCGTCTGAAGATTGGCTTTTGCTTGGGGACTTCAACTTCATTCGATCACCTGAAAATCGTAATCCGCCAGGAGGAAACGCTCAGGATATGTTTACTTTCAACGACTTCATCCATGAGCAAGATTTAACTGAACTTCCCATTAAAGATAGTGCTTACACTTGGTCTAATATGCAGCTCAACCCTCTGCTTGAACAACTCGACTGGTTTTTCATCTCGCTCAATTAGATGACATCTTTTCCTAATACCCAGGTAAACCCTTTGGGCCGCCCAGTCTCTGACCATATACCCTGCTCCATGTTCATTCAATCCAAAATCCCCAAGAGCAAGATCTTCAAGTTTGAAACCTACTGGATTGCGCACCCAGGCTTCATGCAGGTTGTTGAGGAAGCTTGGAATAAGCCCCTAAAATTTGGCAAAGACAAAAATGCCGCTTCCATTCTCTGTCAAAAGCTGAAAGCTGTCCACTATGCCCTATCTCACTGGAGCAAAAAGATCTCCCGCCTAAAAATTGCCATTGAAAATTCAAATAAAACCCTTCTTGAGCTTGATGGTATTGAAGAGCGACGTGCACTTTCGATCCCTGAACGTAACTTCAGAAACATTCTCAAAAAGCACCTCCTAAGACTTCTTAGCGACCAAAAGGAGTACTGGAAGAAAAGATGCACAATCCGTTGGATCAAGTTTGGTGACGAAAACTCAAAAGAATTTCAATTTGTTGCTACGGAAAGATTCAGAAGAAACTGCATTGCTACCCTAAAAACTGAAAATGGGTATGTCATGGAGGATCATGCAGGCAAAGAAGCTATTTTGTTCCAAGCCTTCAAACAAAGGCTGGGTTCATGCTCGAAACCAAACATGAAGTTTAACCTCTCGTCTTTGCTCCAACAGCAAGTTGATTTCGATAGCCTCACTACCCCGTTCACACAGGATGAAATTGATGTTGTGGTTAAGGAGATGCCCCCGGACAAAGCACCGGGCCCGGATGGTTTTAATGGAGCCTTTCTGAAAGCATGTTGGCCTATCATTAAAAATGACTTCTACAATTTGTGCAATGAATTTCATAGAGGAGATTTGAATCTTGAATGCTTAAACTATGGATATATCACCTTGATCCCAAAGAACTCCTCACAAGAGACGGTCAATGACTTTCGCCCGATCACTTTGTTAAATTGTTGTCTTAAATTGATCACAAAACTGCTGGTCAATCGTCTTCAAAAAATCATCTTGCAGATCGTCCACCGTAATCAGTACGGGTTCTTATGTGGTCGATCCATACATGACTGTTTGGCGTGGGCTTTTGAATACATACACCAGTGTCAAGCCTTGCAAAATGAGATTATCCTGCTGAAGTTAGATTTCGCCAAAGCCTTTGACACTATCCAACACTCTGCTATGCTCCACATTATGAAAAAGGTGGGTTTCAATGACAAATGGCTCCAATGGATACAAAGTCTCTTCACTTCCGGCAAATCTTCAGTCCTACTCAATGGTACTCCGGGAAAATCTTTCCAATGCAAATGTGGTGTACGACAAGGTGACCCCCTCTCGCCTCTAATTTTTGTTATAGCTGCGGACCTCCTCCAGTCTGCAATTAACGAGGCACTTAGAAATAATCTCCTGGACTTACCTATCCGACGCAACACTAATGGGGACTACCCCATTATCCAATACGCGGATGACACGCTCATCATCCTGCCAGCCTGCACCCACCAACTTACCAAGGTTAAGGAAATTCTGGAGGATTATGCCATGTCAGTAGGGCTCAAGATCAACTTCCATAAGTCCACACTAGTGCCAATTAACACGCCTCCTGACAAATGCAAAGAACTGGCTGATCTGTTAGGATGCACTATGGGGTCCATGCCATTCACGTACCTTGGCCTGTCCCTAGGCACCACTCGTCCGACCGTACAAGATCTGGCTCCTCTTGTTAGCAAAGCGGAAAGAAACATTACGGCTGCTATGTCTCTAATGTCGTACGCAGGGAAACTTGCTCTAATGAATTCGATGATAACCTCCCTTATCATGTTCACAATGGGCACCATTCGCCTCCCACCAAAAATTGTTGCTCAACTTGACAAGATCATAAGACATTGCCTATGGCAAAAGCGGACCGACGATGGGGTTAAGAGCAACTCTCTTGCTGCTTGGAACTTGGTCTGCATGCCCAAGAAAAATGGTGGACTAGGTGTTGTTAACCTCAGAATACAGAATGATGCCTTGCTGCTTAAATTTCTCCACAAGTTTTATAACAGGCATGATATCCCTTGGGTCCATCTAATCTGGGAATCTTACTATGGTGACACCATTCCACATGCTCATGACTCGTGTGGCTCCTTCCGATGGAAGGACTTAACCCATCTAATGCCCACATATCGCGGTGTGACACGTATAAAAATTGGGAATGGATCTTCTGCACTGTTCTGGAAAGATAATTGGAGCCCTTCCATATATACTGATAGTTGCCCCAGGGCTTATTCATATACTATTTTGGAAGACATCTCAGTCAAACAACTCCTGACGTCCACCAATCTGCATGAAACCTTTCAACTCCCACTCTCTACTCAAGCCTGTGATGAGCTGCGATCCATCCAAACTGAAGTAGCCGAAACCACTCTTACGGAAGACCATGACACCTGGCAATGCATATGGGGCGACCAAACTTTCAAAACATCCTCATATTACAAATTCTACTTCAGAGATGTAACTGCCCATGAAGCCTTCGGCTGGGTGTGGAAAGCAAAATGTACTCCCAAGCTTAAGACATTCGGGTGGCTTCTACTTGTTGATCGTCTCAACACCAGAAACATGCTCAAGAGGAGACACTACAACATTGGGACAAACACTGACTGCCTCTTATGTGGCCAGCACGTCGAAGAAACGGTGGAACATCTATTCTTTCATTGCACATTCAGTCAGGAATGCTGGCAATATTTTGGTTTCACCTGGACAACGCAGCATGACAGACTTGATATGATCAAACATCAAAAAACCATGCAGCCTAGAAAGATGTGGATGGATATATTTTTGACGTCGGCCTGGAGTCTCTGGAAGGAGCGAAACAACCACCACTTTAGGAAAATCAAGCCTTCGGTCACAACCTAGAAACAGAGGTTTAAGTTGGACTTCTCCAATCTTAGATATAGAGTGAAACCCTCCAAAGAGCATATTGTTACTGCCATACTTGAATCCATACAATAGGTGCTTTGTAAACTAGGGTGCTTTTTAGTGGTGCCATCACCACCCATGTATGTAACATGCACATGTAATTATACCCCCTGAGGTTTGGTAATATATATGCAGTAGGAACCTTTCCTACTGTCTTCACAGTAAAAAAAGATCACCATGACTCTTATGCAATGTAGGGGATAAAAGTAAAAGATAAGCCCTTCGCAGAGGGAAGCAGAGGTTGTCATGCGCTTTTGTAGTTGGATGCACAAAATCCTAATGCGAAAGAACGTCACTTTATATTGCCACTTGTGGTATGGACCTTTATTATGCAGTCCGTCGCTTTTATTTCTTCCGTACCACACGATCGTATAAAGCTTATTTCTCCCACACTAATAAGTCATACATATTTAGAGAGCAATTTTTATTGCTAGCACCGATGACAATTACTTGAAGGATCTTACTCAATCCATAGTTAGGTATGGTGGACTCTCATGGCAAAACCGGTTTAAGGGTATTTGGAAGCACAGGTAGTATCTCTACTTGGTGCGATGAATCTGGCTAGCATGAGGGGGAAAGGCAAGCTCAACCATGTTGGATGATCCATGACAATATAATTTATCTCATATGTAAGAAAACATAACCCATTACGTTGTCTTCCTTGTCCAACATCAACTCTTTAGCATGTCATATTTTAGTGAGTGCTCACAATCATAAAAGATGTCCAAGATAGTATATTTATATGTGAAGACCTCTCTTTTTTTATTACTTCATATTAATTGCAACGATGACCAAAACTATGCTTGTCAACTCTCAACAACTTTTATTCATCATACTTTTTCTATGTGAGCTCATTACTCTCCATAAGATTCACATGATCTCTTTGTTTCTTTTTATTTCTATCTCTTTTCTTTTATTCCCTTAGGATCATGGCAAAATAATCAAGCCCTTGACTCAACACTAATCTTTATTATATAGCCCACGGACTCGATTACATAGAGGAATTATAAAAGCAAAACTCACGACTAGATCATACTAAGAACTTTTATTCTAATAGATCAAGATATTACCAAAAGGATCGAACTAAGAAAAATGGTAAAGATAAAAGTGATGGTAATACGATACTGGGGCACTCCCCCAAGATTGGTAGTTGCCAAGGGGAGTGCCCATACCCATGTGATTATGTCTCTCTTTTCGGGGATGGTGATGTGATATTCTTGGCGATGATGCCCCTTAGGATACGATTCTCCTCCTCAAGCTTATTGACTTGTTGCTTGAGGTCCATTATTTCCTTTTGGAGTTTTCCTGTAACAGCCAAAGCTCCCTGCACCCAAGGGTGCTGCATAGCTGCGGGAGAACCAGTGACACTCTTTTTCATATTCTCATAAGAAAGAAATCTTACATTGGAAGGGATAACCGAATTTGGAATAGCCGAGCTCTGAAGTTCTCCCAATGTGAATCCAGCTCGGAAGCGGGAAGTGACTTCTTGATCCTCTTCCATGGCATCTATACTCTTCAATCCAGCCTCCATCTCTTCCTCTGGTGCTGGCCCAAAGAGGTCAACATTGTTGTTTGTCATTGATCTCGGTGCCGGATGAGACACCCGACTCTCCCCGACTGACTCTTGCGAAGACATCTTGCTCTAATCTGCAGCAGAAACAGCTCAAAACACAAACAGAGGATAATTGTGTGATACGGGAGTCTAAACCCCCGGGAGATTATATAATGAATTTTTACCGACCAAAATACATGTCATGTATGAAAATGGAGTCCGGAGAGCACACGAGGTGCCCACGAGGTAGGGGGGCGCGCCCAGTAGGGTAGGGCGCGCCCTCCACCCTCGTGGAGGCCTCGTGTCCTTCTCGGACTGCTTCTTCTTTTTCTGTTTTTCTAAATATTCCAAAACGGAGAAATATTGCCCTAAAAACTGTTTTGGAGTCGGTTTACTTACCATACCACATACATATTCCTTTTCGGAGTCTAAAACATTCCGGAAAGTGTTCCTTATGTATTCCTCTGGGGTTATGGTTTCAATAACATTGGTTTCAACATTTATGGGATTACCTGAGATATAATGTTTGATTCTTTGACCGTTCACCACCTTCGGATTTGTGCCTTCAAAGTTGTTGATTTTTATGGCACCGGAACTATAGACCTCCTCGATAACGTAAGGACCTTCCCATTTAGAGAGAAGTTTTCCGGCAAAAAATCTTAAACGAGAGTTGTATAGCAATACATAGTCACCTACATTAAACTCACGCTTTTGTATCCTTTTATCATGCCATCTTTGAACTTTTTCTTTAAATAACTTGGCATTTTCGTAGGCTTGGGTTCTCCATTCATCGAGTGAGCTAATATGAAATAACCTCTTCTCACCGGCAAGTTTAAAATCATAGTTGAGATCTTTAATAGCCCAATATGCCTTGTGTTCTAGTTCGAGAGGTAAGTGACATGCTTTTCCATAAACCATTTTATACGAAGACATACCCATAGGATTTTTACATGCAGTTCTATAGGCCCATAATGCATCATCAAGTTTCTTGGACCAATTCTTTCTAGATCTATTAACAGTCTTTTCCAAAATTAATTTGATCTCTCTATTACTCAATTCTACTTGACCACTAGACTGAGGGTGATAAGGGGATGCAATTCTATTATTAACATCATGCTTAGCAAGCATTTTATGGAAAGCACCATGAATAAAATGTGAACCACCATCAGTCATTAAATATCTAGGGACTCCAAATCTTGGAAAAATAACTTCTTTAAGCATTTTAATAGAAGTGTTATGATCATCACTACTAGTTGGAATAGCTTCTACCCACTTAGTAAAATAATCAACAACAACTAAAATATGAGTATATCCATTAGAGGAAGGAAAAGGGCCCATATAGTCAAATCCCCAAACATCAAATGGTTCAATAATGAGTGAATAATTCATGGGCATTTCTTGACGTCTACTAATATTACCAATTCTTTGACATTCATCACAAGATAGGACAAACTTACTGGCATCCTTGAAGAGAGTAGGCCAATAAAAACCAGATTGCAATACCTTATGTGCAGTTCTATCTCCAGCATGGTGTCCTCCATAAGCGTCGGAGTGACACTTGCGTAGGATATGTTCCTGTTCATGCTCAGGTACACAACGCCTAATAACACCATATACTCCTTTATAAAGATGTGGGCCATCCCAAAAGTAATGCCTCAAATCATAGAAGAACTTTTTCTTTTGCTGGTATTTGAAACTAGGTGGTATAAACTTAGCAACAATGTAATTAGCATAATCAGCATACCATGGAGCAGTATGAGAAGAATTTATGACATTTAGTTGCTCATCAGGAAAGCTATCATCAAAAGGAAATGGGTCATCAAGCACATTTTCTAACCTAGACAAGTTGTCTGCAACGGGGTTCTCAGCTCCCTTTCTATCAACAATATGTAAGTCAAATTCTTGTAGCAAGAGAACCCATCTAATAAGTCTAGGTTTAGCATCTTTCTTTTCCATGAGATATTTAATAGCAGCATGATCAGTGTGAATAGTTACTTTAGAATCAACAATATAAGGTCTGAACTTATCACAAGCAAATACAACTCCTAAGAATTCTTTTTCAGTAGTAGCATAATTTCTTTGAGCATTGTCTAGGATTTTACTAGCATATTGAATAACATTTAATTTCTTATCAACTCTTTGCCCTAGAACAGCACCTACATGATAATCACTAGCATCACACATAATTTCAAAGGGTAAATTCCAATAAGGTTGCTGAACAATATGTGCAGAGATCAATGCTTTCTTAAGTATTTCGAATGCTTCTACACAATCATCATCAAAGAAAAATGGTATATCTTTTTGTAATAAATTAGTTAGAGGCCAAGAAATTTTTGAGAAGTCCTTAATGAACCTCCTATAAAATACGGCGTGACCAAGGAAACTTCTTATACCTTTGATGTCCTTGGGACATGGCATCTTCTCAATAGCATCAACCTTGGCTTTATCAACCTCAATACCTCTTTCAGAAAATTTGTGCCCCAAGACAATACCTTCATTAACCATAAAGTGGCACTTTTCCCAAGTCAAGACAAGATTAGTTTCTTCACATCTCTGCAAAACTCGATCAAGGTTGCTCAAGCAATCATCAAAAGAAGATCCATAGAGAGAAAAACCGTTCATGAAAACCTCACAAATCTTTTCACAAAAGTTAGAGAATATAGCCATCATGCATCTTTGAAAGGTAGCATGTGCATTACATAAACCAAAAGGCATACGTCTATAAGAAAAAGTACCAAAAGGGCATTTAAAAGTATTCTTTGATTGATCTTTGGCTGACACGGGTATTTGAGAGAAACCAGGATAACCATCTAGAAAACAAAAATGTGTATGTTTGGATAGTCTTTCTAGCATTTGATCGATAAAAGGTAAGGGGTAATGATCCTTTTTAGTTGCCTTATTTAATTTGCGGAAATCAATTACCATCCTATAACCTGTAATAATTCTTTGAGGAATCAATTCATCTTTATCATAAGGAATGACAGTAATACCTCCCTTCTTAGGGACACAATGGACATGACTTACCCACTGACTATCAGCAACGGGATAGATTATACCTGCCTCAAGGAGCTTTAGTATTTCCTTTCTTATCACTTCCTTCATTTTAGGATTCAGCCGCCGTTGATGATCACGAACTGGTTTAGCATCTTCTTCCAAATTAATTTTATGTTGACATAGAGTGGGACTAATGCCCTTAAGTCATCAATAGTATACCCAATAGCAGCACAGTGCTTCTTCAGAGTTTTCAATAATCTCTCCTCCTCATGCTCTGAAAGGTTAGCACTAATAATAACAGGATATATCTTTTTCTCATCAAGATAAGCATATTTAAGAGTATCAGGAAATGGTTTAAGCTCAAACACGGGATCACCCTTGGGTGGAGGAGGATCCCCTAGGATTTCGACAGGCAAATTGTGTTTCAGAATAGGTTCTTGTTTAAAGAATACTTCATCTATTTCCCTTCTTTCATTCATAAACATGTCATTTTCATGGTCTAGCAAATATTGTTCTAAAGGATCACTAGGAGGTACGGCAATTGAAGCAAGACCAATAATTTCATCCTTACTAGGTAATTCTTCTTCATGGTGTTGTCTACTAAATTTAGAGAAATTAAATTCATGAGTCATATCATCTAAACCGATAGTAACAACATCCCTTTTGCAATCTATGGTAGCATTAACAGTGTTTAAGAAGGGTCTACCAAATATAATGGGACAGAAGCTATCTTCTGGGGAACCAAGAACAAGAAAATCAGCAGGATATTTAGTTTTCCCACACAAGACTTCAACATCTCTAACAATTCCCATTGGTGAAATAGTATCTCTATTGGCAAGTTTAATTGTGACACCAATATCTTCTAACTCAACAGGTGCAATATCATGCATAATTTCTCTATATAGGCTAATATGTATTGCACTAGCACTGGCACCCATATCACATAAGCCATGATAATAATGATCTCCTATTTTAATAGAAATAACAGACATGCCAACCACAAGTCTAGGTTTATCTTTAGCACAAGGTTTAGCAATTCTAGCAGTTTCATCATACAAATAAATAACATGCCCATCAATATTATCAGACAAGAGATCTTTAACAATAGCAATATCAGGTTCAACTCTAATTTTCTCATGAGGTGTATAAGTTTTAATATTGCTTTTACGAACCACAGTTGAAGCTTTAGCATGATCCTTTATCCTAAAAGGAAAAGGTGGTTTCTCAACATAAGAAGTAGGAACAATAGGATCATTATAAGTGACAATATTTTCTTCAACTTTAATAGGTGCAGCTACTTTTACTTCTATAGGAGGATGATATTTAAAACACTTCTCCTTGGGGAGATCAACATAAGTAGCAAAAGATTCACAGAAAGAAGCTACTATCTCAGAGTCAAGTCCATATTTAGTGCTAAATTTACGGAAAACATCGGTATCCATAAAAGTTTTAACACAATCAAACCTAGGTGTCATACCTGACTCCTTACCTTTGTCGAGGTCCCAATCTTCAGAGTTGCGTTTAATTCTTTCCAATAAATCCCATTTGAATTCAATAGTCTTCACCATAAAAGAGCCAGCACAAGAAGTATCAAGCATGGTGCGATTGTTATCAGCAAGCCAATCATAAAAATTTTGAATAATCATTTTTCTTGAGAGCACATGATTGGGGCATGAATATAAAATTGATTTAAGCCTCCCCAAGCTTGAGCGATGCTTTCTCCTTCACGAGGCTAAAAATTATATATATAATTGCGATCACGATGAACAAGATGCATAGGATAAAACTTGTGATGAAATTCCAATTTCAATCATTTGTAATTCCAAGACCCCATATCATCACATAGCCTCTACCATGTCGATGCATCTCCCTTCAAAGATAAAGGGAAGACCTTCTTCTTAACAACATCTCCGGGTACACCTGCAAGCTTAAATAATCCACAAACTTCATCCACATATATTAGATGCTCATCAGGTTGTTTTGTTCCATCTCCTAAAAAGGGATTAGCTAGCAGTTTTTGTATCATACCCGAAGGAATTTCAAAGCAGACATTTTCATTTTCAGTAGGTTCAGTAGGTTGAGGAGCAACTCTTTGCTCTACTGGTCGGGGTGAAGATACCCCGAACAAGCCCCTCAGAGGATTACTTTCCATAGTAACAAGTGACAGTAAATTTCAGCACACTATATAAATTTTTCCTTACCGAATTCCACCTACCAAAGGCGCTTCACTCCCCTACAATGGTGCCAGAAAAGAGTCTTGATGACCCACAAGTATAGGGGATCTATCGTAGTCCTTTCGATAAGTAAGAGTGTCGAACCCAACGAGGAGCGGAAGGAAATGATAATCGGTTTCCAGCAAGGTATTCTCTGCAAGTACTGAAATAAGTGGTAACAGGTAGTTTGTGATAGGATAATTTGTAATGAGCAACAAGTAACAAAAGTAAATAAAGTGCATCAAGGTGGCCCAATCCTTTTTGTAGAAAAGGACAAGCCTGGACAAACTCTTATATAGAGAAAAGTGCTCCCGAGGACACATGGGAATATCATCAAGCTAGTTTTCATCACGCTCATATGATTCGCGTTCGATACTTTGATAATTTGGTATGTTGGTGGACCGGTGCTGGGGTACTGTCCTTACCTGGACAAGCATCCCACTTATGATTAACCTCTATTGCAAGCATCCGCAACTACAACAAAAGTATTAAGGTAAACCTAACCATAGCATGAAACATATGGATCCAAATCAGCCCCTTACGAAGCAACGCATAAACTAGGGTTTAAGCTTCTGTCACTCTAGCAACCCATAATCTATTTATTACTTCCCAATGCCTTCCTCTAGGCCCAAATAATGGTGAAGTTTCATGTAGTCGACGTTCACATAACACCACTAGAGGAGAGACAACATACATCTTATCAAAATATCGAACAAATACCAAATTCACATGACTACTAATAGCAAGACTTCTCCCATGTCCTCAGGAACAAACGTAACTACTCAAAAAGCATAAACATGTTCATAATCAGAGGGGTATTAATATGCATATAGGATCTGAACATATGATCTTCCACCAAATAAACCAACTAGCATAAACACCAAGTAGTAATTAACACTACTAGCAACCTACTAGCACCAATCCCGGACTTGGAGACAAGAATTGGATACAAGAGATGAACTGGGCTTTTGAGAGGAGATGGTGCTGATGAAGATGTTGATGGAGATAGCCCTCTCCCGATGAGAGGAGCATTGGTGATGAAGATGGCGGTGATTTCCCCCTCCGAGAGGGAAGTTTCCTCGACAGAACAGCTCCGCCAGAGCCCTAGATTGGTTCCACCAAGGTTCTGCCTCGTGGCGGCGGAGTTTCGTCCGAGAAGATGGCTTCTTATTTTTTTTCCCATCGAAAGACTTCATATAGCAGAAGATGGCCACCAGGAGGCCCACGAGGTAGGGGGGCGCGCCCAGGGGGGTAGGGCGCGCCGCACCCTTGTGGGCAGGGTGTGGCCCCCCTGGTGAATCTCTTCCGCTGAGTATTTTTTATATATTCTGAAAACGTCTTCCGTGAAGTTTCAGGACTTTTGGAGCTGTGCAAAATATTTCTATAATATTTGCTCCTTTTCCAGCCCAGAATCCTAGCTGCCGGCATTCTCCCGCTTTATGTAAACCTTGTAAAATAAGAGAGAATATGCATAAGTATTGTGACATAATGTGTAATAACAGCCCATAATGCCATAAATATCGATATAAAAGCATGATGCAAAATGGACGTATCAACTCCCCCAAGCTTAGACCTCGCTTGTCCTCAAGCGAAAAGCCGAAATACAAAAATATGTCCACATGTTTAGATATAGAGGTGCGATAAAAATAAAATACGGACATGAGGGCATCATGATCATTCTTAGAACAACAACTTACATAATTCTTGTCATATGATTTCTTATGCTAGAGTAATAATTCAATCACAATTTCACGTATGAATCGTAAACTTTATTGAAAACTAACAAACTATAATCTCAGTCATTGGAGTAATTATAATTTATCATAACATAGGAAAGAGTCAATGTATAAGAGCTTTTCAGCAAGTCCACATACTCAACTATCATATAGTCTTTCACAATTGCTGACACTCACGCAATACTTATGGGTATGGAATTTTAAACGGACACAGAGAAAGATAGGGGCTTATAGTTTTGCCTCCCAACGTTTTACCTCAAGGGTAATGTCAACAATAATAGTTCATGAAAACTCACATCCAATTAGCCATATATACCAGGAACTTTCCAACATACTGTGCTTGCCAAAGGATGAAATGTAAAAAGGAGGGGTGAAGATCACCACGACTCTTATGCAACGTAGGGGTTAAAAGTAAAAGATAAGCCCTTCGCAGAGGGAAGCAGAGGTTGTCATGCGCTTTTGTAGTTGGATGCACAAAATCCTAATGCGAAAGACCGTCACTTTATATTGCCACTAGTGATATGGACCTTTATTATGCAGTCCGTCGCTTTTATTTCTTCCGTATCACACGATCGTATAAAGCTTATTTCTCCCACACTAATAAGTCATACATATTTAGAGAGCAATTTTTATTGCTTGCACCGATGACAACTTACTTGGAGGATCTTACTCAATCCGTAGGTAGGTATGGTGGACTCTCATGGCAAAACCGGTTTAAGGTTATTTGGAAGCACAGGTAGTATCTTGACTTGGTGCGATGAATTTGGCTAGAATGGGGGGGAAAGTCAAGCTCAACCATGTTGGATGATCCATGACAATATAATTTATCTCATATGTAAGAAAACATAACCCATTACGTTGTCTTCCTTGTCCAACGTCAACTCTTTAGCATGTCATATTTTAATGAGTGCTCACAATTATAAAAGATGTCCAAGATAGTATATTTATATGTGAAGACCTCTCTTGCTTTATTACTTCATATTAATTGCAACGATGACCAATACTATGCTTGTCAACTCTGAACAACTTTTATTCATCATACTTTTTCTATGTGAGCTCATTACTCTCCATCAGATTCACATGATCTCTTTGTTTCTTTTTATTTCTTTCTCTTTTCTTTTATTCCCTTAGGATCATGGCAAAATAATCAAGCCCTTGACTCAACACTAATCTTTATCATATAGCTCACGGACTCGATTACATAGAGGAATTATAAAAGCAAAACTCACGACTAGATCATACTAAGAATTTTTATTCTAATAGATCAAGATATTACCAAAAGGATCAAACTAAGAAAAATGGTAAAGATAAAAGTGATGGTGATACGATACTAGGGCACTCCCCCAAGCTTGGCAGTTGCCAAGGGGAGTGCCCATACCCATGTGATTATGTCTCTCTTTTCGGGGATGGTGATGTGATATTCTTGGCGATGATGCCCCTCAGAATACAATTCTCCTCCTCGAGCTTATTGACTTGCTGCTTGAGGTCCATTATTTCCTTTCGGAGTTTTCCTGTAACAACCAAAGCTCCCTGCACCCAAGGGTGCTGCATAGCTGCGGGAGAACCAGTGACACCCTTTTTCATATTCTCGTAAGAAAGAAATCTTACATTGCAAGGGATAACCGAATTTGGAATAGCCGAGCTCTGAAGTTCTCCCATTGTGAATCCAGCTCAGAAGCGGGAAGTGACTTCTAGATCCTCTTCCATGGCATCTATCCTCTTCAATTCAGCCTCCATCTCTTCCTCTGTTGCTGGCCCAAAGAGGTCAACATTGTTGTTTGTCATTGGTCTCGGTGCCGGATGAGACACCCGACTCTCCCCGACTGACTCTTGCGAAGGCATCTTGCTCTAATCTGCAGCAGAAACAGCTCAAAACACAAATAGAGGATAATTGTGTGATACGGGAGTCTAAACCCCCGGGAAATTATATAATGAATTTTTACCGACCAAAATACGTGTCGTGTACGAAAACGGAGTCCGGAGAGCACACGAGGTGCCCACGAGGTAGGGGGCGCGCCCTCCACCCTCGTGGAGGCCTCGTGTCCTTCCCGGACTGCTTCTTCTTTTTCTATTTTTCTAAATATTCCAAAACGGAGAAATATTGCCTTAAAAACTGTTTTGGAGTCGGTTTACTTACCGTACCACATACCTATTCCTTTTCGGAGTCTGAAACGTTCCGGAAAGTGTCCCTTATGTATTCCTCTAGGGTTACGGTTTCAATAACATTGGTTTCAACATTTATGGGATTACCTGAGATATAATGTTTGATTCTTTGACCATTCACCACCTTCGGATTTGTGCCTTCGAAGTTGTTGATTTTTATGGCACCGGAACGATAGACCTCCTCGATAACGTAAGGACCTTCCCATTTAGAGAGAAGTTTTCCTGCGAAAAATCTTAAACGAGAGTTGTATAGCAATACATAGTCACCTACATTAAACTCACGCTTTTGTATCCTTTTATCATGCCATATTTTAACTTTTTCTTTAAACAACTTGGCATTTTCGTAGGCTTGGGTTCTCCATCATCGAGTTAGCTAATATCAAATAACCTCTTCTCACCGTCAAGTTCAAAATCATAGTTGAGATCTTTAATAGCCCAATATGCCTTGTGTTCTAGTTCGAGAGGTAAGTGACATGCTTTTCCATAAACCATTTTATACAGAGACATACCCATAGGATTTTTACATGCAGTTCTATAGGCCCATAATGCATCATCAAGTTTCTTGGACCAATTCTTTCTAGATCTATTAACAGTCTTTTCCAAAATTAATTTGAGTTGTCTATTACTCAATTCTACTTGACCACTAGACTGAGGGTGATAAGGGGATGCAACTCTATGATTAACATCATGCTTAGCAAGCATTTTATGGAAAGCACCATGAATAAAATGTGAACCACCATCAGTCATTAAATATCTAGGGACTCCAAATCTTGGAAAAATAACTTCTTTAAGCATTTTAATAGAAGTGTTATGATAAGCACTACTAGTTGGAATAGCTTCTACCCACTTAGTAGCATAATCAACAGCAACTAAAATATGAGTACATCCATTAGAGGAAAGAAAAGCCCCAAACATCAAATGGTTCAATAATGAGTGAATAATTCATAGGCATTTCTTGACGTCTACTAATTTTACCAATTCTTTGACATTCATCACAAGATAGGACAAACATACGGGCATCCTTGAATAGAGTAGGCCAATAAACCAACTAGCATCAACTACAAGGAGTAATTAACACTACTAGCAACCTACTAGCACCAACCCGGGCTTGGAGACAAGAATTGGATGCAAGAGATGAACTAGGGTTTTGAGAGGAGATGGTATTGATGAAGATATTGATGGATATTTCCCTCTCTCGATGAGAGGAGCGTTGGTGATAACGATGTCGGTGATTTCCTCCTCCGGGAGGGAAGTTTCCCCGGCAGAACAGCTCCGCCAGAGCCCTAGATTGGTTCCGCCAAGGTTCCGCCTCGTGGCGGCGGAGTTTCGTCCGAGAAGATGGCTTCTTATTTTTTTCCCATCGAAAGACTTCATATAGCAGAAGATGGCCACCGGAGGGCCGCCAGTGGGCCCACGAGGTAGGGGGCGCGCCTAGGGGGGTAGGGCGCGCCCCCACCCTCGTGGGCAGGATGTGGCCCACCTGGTGAATCTCTTCCACTGAGTATTTTTTATATATTTTGAAAACGTCTTCCGTGAAGTTTCAGGACTTTTGGTGCTGTGCAGAATAGGTCTCTAATATTTGCTCCTTTTCTAGCCCAGAATCCCAGCTGCCCGCATTCTCCCTCTTTATGTAAACCTTGTAAAATAAGAGAGAATAGGCATAAGTATTGTGACATAATGTGTAATAACAGCCCATAATGCAATAAATATCGATATAAAAGCATGATGCAAAATGGACGTATCAGCCAGCGAGGAGGCGGCGCTGCAAGTAGAAGGGTAGCCGGAGAGGAGGCGGCGCTGCAAGAAGAGGGGTCACCGGCCAGGAGGCTAAGCTACCAGTAAGCAGCAGTGAAGGTTTGAGCTTGGAAAGCAAGGAGGAATAGTGGAAATGTGGATTTTGGTAGGAGAGAGAGGGCGGGGAGATAGATATTTCCGCGGTGGCAAAAATATTCTCTCGGTGCCGCGAGAAACTGGCGCGCAAGTGTGGTTCAAGTAGGGGCGGTGGACTGTAGATGACGAAGTTTCCTGCGTAAGCTAGACAAGACGGTGTGCCAAGATATTTTATATCGCATCCCACACGATTCTTTCTAGTAAACTGTTTGTCGTATACCTGATTTTTCATTATGTTTTTAAAGATAAAATGGTGTTACAGAGGGAAAGGATGGTGTTTGAATTTCTAGAACATTTACGTATAGTGAACATGCAACTAGTACATGAGTGTCTTGTTTAAATTTGGAATTATTCCGGGTTCGTTTGGAATTTTATGCATTAATTGAGTTTCTGGGCATTTAATGTGCATAATCAAATTTGAACTACAAGCACATGCTCCAATGCACCAAAGTTTGCCGAAAAATCACATGTGTGTCTTTGGGTGAATTTATAGGTCCCATGCAAGAAATGGGAATAAAATTCAAACATCTAGGTGTCGTGGCTCGGCCGGAATGATTGAGAAACTTGGTTTTTTCATTCCTGTAAATCCAAAACATGGCTGAAAATCATGAAACCTGGCATGTTGTCATGACATGGCACCAACATGCTGCAGTAAATTTTTTGGACGAATTGGGACAAGCTTTGGTGTAAGCTTCTTGCAAACTGGAGCTTCCCTCAAGAAGGCTCCTGGTTCCAAGAGGGAACGTGTCACCTCCATGTGCGAAACGACATACGTACACTGCCTTCTCCCACCTTAATTTTTTTACACATGCAAATTAGACCAAATAGAAGTATCATGCTAAATTTTGGATTTATTCCGTGTTCGTTTGGCTTTTGTATACATTAATTGAGCTTCTGGGCATTTAAAGTGCATAATTTAAATTTGAACTACAAGCACAGGCTCAAGTGCACCAAAGTTTTTTGAAAAATCACATGTGTGTCCTTGGGAGAATTTCTAGGTCCCATGCAAGAGATGCGAGTGCAATTCAAACATTTGGGCGTCATGGCTCGACCGGAAAGATTGAGAAACTTGGTTTTTTAATTTCTGTAATTCCAAAACACGCCTAAAAAACATGAAACTTGGCATGGTGTCATGACATAGCACCAACATGTTGCGGTAATTTTTTTGGCCGAATTGGGACAAGCTTTGGTGTAGGCTTCTTGCAAACCAGAGCTTCCCACAAGAAAGCTCCTGGATCCGAGAGGGAACTTGTCACCTCCATGTGCGAAATGACACACGTACACTGCCTTCTCCCGCCTTAATTTTTTTACACAACCAGATTAGACCAAATGGAAGTACCATGCTAAATTTTGGAATTATTCCATGCATGTTTCGCCTTTTTATACATTAATTCAATTTCTGGGCATTTAATGTGCATAATTCAAATTTGAACTACAAGCACAGGCTCAAGTGCACCAAAGTTGTTTGAAAAATCACATGTGTGTCCTTGGGTGAGTTTCTAGGTCCCAGACAAGAGATGGGAGGGAAATTCAAACATCTGGGCATTGTGGCTCATCCGGAAAGATTGAGAAACTTGTTTTTTTAATTCCTGTAATTCCAAAACACGCCTGAAAATCATGAAACTTGGCATGGTATCATGACATGGCACCAAAATGTTGCGGTAATTTTTTTGGCCGAATTGGGACAAGCTTTGGTGTAAGCTTCTTGCAAACCGGAGTTTCCCTGAAGAAGGCTCGTGGTTCCGAGAGGGAACGTGTCACCTCCCTATGCGAAACGACATACGTACACTGCCTTCTAGCCTTAATTTTTTTACATAGCCAGATTAGACCAAATTTAAGTATCGTGCTAAATTTTGGAATTATTATCGGCTCATTTTGCCTTTCTATACATTAATTGAGTTTTTGGGCATTTAATGTGCATAATTCAAATTTGAACTACAAGCACAGGCTCCAGTGCACCAAAGTTGTTTGAAAACTCACATGTGTGTCCTTGGGTGAATTTCTAGGTCCCATGCAAGAGATGGGTGTGAAATTCAAACATATGGGCGTCGTGGATCGGCCGGAAAGATTGAGAAACTTGTTTTTTTTTAATTCCTATAATTCCAAAACACGCCTAAAAATCATGAAACTTGGCATGGTGTCATGATATGGCACCAACATGCTACGGTAATTTTTTTCGCCGAATTGGGACAAGCTTTGGTGTAAACTTCTTATAAACCGGAGGTTCCCTCAAGAAGGCTCGTGGTTCCGAGAGGGAACGTGTCACCTCCCTGTGCGAAACAACATACGTACACTGCCTTCTCGCCTTAATTTTTTACATAGCCAGATTAGACCAAATAGAAGTATCATGCTAAATTTTGGAATTATTATGGGCTCATTTTGCCTTTTTTATACATTAATTGAGTTTCTAGGCATTTAATGTGCATAATTCAAATTTGAACTACAAGCACAGGCTCCAGTGCACCAAAGTTGTTTGAAAACTCACATGTGTGTCCTTGGCTGAATTTCTAGGTCCCATGCAAGAGATGGGTGTGAAATTCAAACATATGGGCGTCGTGGATCGGCCGGAAAGATTGAGAAACTTGGTTTTTTTAATTCTTCTAATTCCAAAACACGCCTAAAAATCATGAAACTTGGCATGGTGTCATGATATGGCACCAACATGCTGCGGTAATTTTTTTCGCCGAATTGGGACAAGCTTTGGTGCAAACTTCTTGCAAACCGGAGCTTCCCTCAAGAAGGCTCGTGGTTCCGAGAGGGAACGTGTCACCTCCGTGTGCGAAACGACATACGTACACTGCCTTCTCCCACCTTAATTTTTTACACACCCAGATTAGACCAAATAGAAGTACCATGCAAAATTTTGGAATTATTCCAGGCTCGCTTCGCCTTTTTATACATTAATTGAGTTTATGGGCATTTAATGTGCATAATTCAAATTTGAACAGCAAGCACAAGCTCCAGTGCACCAAAGTTGTTTGAAAAATTACATGTGTGTCCTTGGGTGAATTTCTAGGTACCATGCAAGAGATGGGAGTGAAATTCAAACATCTGGGCTTCGTGGCTCGGCCGGAAAAATTGAAAAACTTGGTTTTTTAATTCCTGTTGTTCCAAAACACGCGTGAATATCATGAAACTTGGCATCGTGTCATGACATGGCACCAACATGCTGCGGTAATTTTTTTGGCCGAATTGGGACAAGCTTTGGTGTAAGCTTCTTGCAAACTGGAGCTTCCCTCAAGAAGGCTCATGGTTCCGAGAGGGAACGTGTCACCTCCGTGTGCGAAACGACATATGTACACTGCCTTCTCCCGCCTTAATTTTTTTACACAGTCAGATTAGACCAGATAGAAGTACCGTGCCAAATTTTGGAATTATTTAGGGTTCATTTGGCCTTTTTATACATTAATTGAGGTTTTGGGCATTTAATGTGCATAATTCAAATTTGAACTACAAGCACATGCTCCAATGCACCAAAGTTGTTTGAAAAATCACATGTGTGTCCTTGGGTGAATTTCTAGGTCCCATGCAAGAGATGGGAGTGAAATTCAAACATCTGGGCATCGTGGCTAGGCCGGAAAGATAGAGAAACTTGGTTTCTTAATTCCTGTAATTCCAAAACACGCCTAAAAATCATGAAACTTGGCATGGACTCATGACATGGCACCAACATGTTGTGGTAATTTTTCTGTCTGATTTGCGAAGGCGCACACATTAACAATCAAAAAAGTCATTTTGGAACAAGTGATGTCACGTTACTAACCATGGGCGTTCGACTTACCAATTACGTGCGCCCACGCGTCCCCTTTTTTTATTGGCTAGGAGGTGTCGTGCGGGGTAGCTATTTGAGTACGAGAGGCGTGCGATCAGACCCCTGCGCGTGGTCATCGGGAGGAGAGCCCTTTTGACAGCTACCCGCCGCACACCTTCCTCCCAGTGTCTCCATTAATGGCGCCCGAGCACTTGCTCTATGGCTCCCGAGCACCTGCTCTACAGCATGGCTATATGTCTCACTGGACTGAGATTTAAGAGAGAAAAATGAAAATCTAAAAAGAAAGTTTTGCACGGATCTTGATGTAAGATCCGACGGACCTATATAGCATCGACTGCGGCTTATAGCAAGCATGGTGAATATAAGCACGATGACATTGGATAATAATTGTCTTACATATTTATAAACATAATTAAAAAAAGCCACATGCGGCAACGCCCGATATACACAAGGGCAAAAGAAGAAGGAAGATAACTAGTCTCCACGGCAGGCGGCGACGAGCTCTTTCTTGTCCTCAAGATGCTGGTTGAGAGCATCCATGGATTCCTCCACCAGCCTTCTGCGCTCGATGCGCAACATGGCATTCTCGTCTATAAGTTTCTCTATGATGATGCCGGTCCTCTTCAACAAGGCAGTGGTCTGCTCCTACTGCTCCGCACTTCCGACGACCTTCACCATCAGCAGGTCGCGCTTGGCCCGGAGCTTCCCATTGCTCTCATTTAGTTGCTGGATGACGTCGGTAGACTATTCAAACGAGGCTTGCAGGTGATCCTGCAACGTCGCCCACTTGGAGATCTGATCCATCTGCCTAAGGACGAGGGCACGCATGCGCCTGTAAGAGTCCTCGCCTGCCCGCGAGGCATTTTCTGAGGCCGCTACAGCATGAGAGGACATCTCTGCCGCATTTGCGGCGCGGCAGGACATCTCTTTTGCTTCCGTGGTGGGGCCGGACCAGTCTACTGGTTCGAAGGTGCGGCGGGTCCTCTATGCTGCTTTGGCGGCACGGCGGGACCCCTCTGCTGCTACGGCCGTGCGGCAGGACATGTTGGCTGCTTTTACAGTGAGGCAGGACATCTCTCGTGCTCACGCTTCTAGGCTCGCCTCTCCCTGGTGGAAATCTCTCGACCCAGAACTCACACTGGCCATGGCGGACGCAAGGGAACGATGATGAATGACTTGTTTGTTTTTGACTTTCTGTGGAAGAGGAGTTGAGGAGGAATGTACAATCATCTTGGAGTAGTAGTATTTATAACCGCGTAGTAATACCCTACTAAGTGGGAAACCATTTAGCTTTTGATCTGTGTGAACAGGTTTGTAGTTCGGAATGTGACGGGACGCGGCCTCCCTGTTCTTCTAAAAACATTGTGACGGGACGCATGCTGAAAATTCACTGACGGTTATAAGTGCGGCACTATTCTCGGAAGTTATAATGTGGGCATGTATGCCTTATCGGCCGCGTACATGGCGTTTGCGCCATAGGGTGCACCGCAATAGGCAATGTCAGCACCATCGCACACGGTTCCTTTAATTAGAATGTGTGTGCCCATCTAGCGCACACATGTTGATCTATCTAACTGTTTCAGTTTGTTGTGGCTAATCGCAAACAGTTCATCCATGTGAAGTGTATGCCATCAATCGCAGACACTTTGATCTGGCTGACCCGTTTCTGTTCTGTGGCCCAGTCGCAAACAGTTAATCCTTCTGAAGTGTATGCCCTCAATCACACACACCTTGATTTGGCTGACCATTTCTTTTCTGTTGCCTAATCACAAATAGTTCATCCGAGTAAACCGTATGATGTGTATCGCACACGCCTTCATCTGGCTGCCTATTTCTTTTGTTCGTCCTCATCGCAAACAGTTAATTGAACTGAACCATATGCCCTTCATCGCACACGCAACTAAAACCTAAACCGTGTTTGATACATCCGTCATAGCAAACGTTTTTGACATTTCTGATGGTTTTCATACAACACTGTTTGCGATTATTGCATCGCACACAGTTTCTCGAAGGGTCTCTGATCGTAGTATCGCATTAGCAGCATCCTGCAGTATAGATAGGTGGAATAGAAGGTGCTTATGTAGAATACAAAAAGAGGGAGATAGTCTCACATCAACTAGGTGTATCAATGGGCTATGGAGATGCCCATCAAAAGAATTGTGAGTGAGTAGGGATTGCCATGTAACGGATGCACTAGAGCTATAAGTGTATGAAAGCTCCAAAGGAAACTAAGTGGGTGTGCATCCAACTTGCTTTCTCATGAAGACCTAGGGCATTAGAGGAAGCCCATTGTTGGAATATACAAGCCAGGTTCTATAATGAAAAATTCCCACTAGTATATGAAAGTGACAACATAGGAGACTCTCTATCATGAAGATCATGGTGCTACTTTGAAGCACAAGTGTGGTAAAAGGATAGTAGCATTGCCCCTTCTCTTTTTTTGTTTTTTGGGCCTTCTTTTTTTTATTTGGCCTTCTCTCTTTTTTTATTTTTATTTCCTCACGTGGGACAATGCTCTAATAATGAAGATCATCGCACTTTTATTTACTTACAACTTACTAGAACAAAATATGACTCTATATGAATACCTCCGGCAGTGTACTAGGATGTGCACTGAATCGAGAGTGACATGTATGAAAGAATCATCAACGGTGGCTTTGCTACAAATACTATGTCAACTACATGATCATGCAAAGCAATATGACAATGATGATGCTTTAAACAGAATGGTGGAAAGTTGCATGGCGATATATCTCAGAATGGCTATGGAAATGTCATGTATGGTGGCTGTTTTGAGGAAGGTATATGGTAGGTTTATCGTACCGACGGAAGTTGCGTGTCACAAGAGAGGCTAGCAATGGTGGAAGGTGAGAGTGCGTATAATCCATGGACTCAACATTAGTCATAAAGAACTCACATACTTATTGCAAAAATCTATTAGTTATAGAAACGAGGTACTAGACAAATGCTCCTAGGGGGGTAGATTGGTAGGAAAAGACCATCGCTCGTCCCCGACCGCCACTCATAAGACAATCAAAAAAATTCATGCTCCAACTTCATTACACAATGGTTCACCATACATGCATGCTACGGGACTCACAAACTTCAACATAAGTATTTCTACAATCCACAATTACTCACTAGCTCGACTCTAATATCATCATCCTCATATCTCAAAACAATCATAAGGAATCAAACTTCTCATAGTATTCAATGCACTTTATATGAAAGTTTTTATTATATCTCTCTTGGATGCCCATCATATTAGGACTAAATTCATAACCAAAGAAAATTACCATGCTGTTTAAAGACTGCCGCCATGCTCCAAAAAGATATAAGTGAAGCACTAGAGCAAATGACAAACTACTCCAAAAGATATAAGTGAAGCACAATGAGTAGTTGGATAATTATGTAACTATGTGAAGACTCCTTCTCATAAATAAAATTTCAGATCTTAAGTACCTTACTTAAATATCAAGCAAAACAAAATAAAATGACATTGCAAGGATAGCACATATCATGTGAAGAAGCAAAAATTTAGGCTCAACCAAAACTGACCGATAGTTGTTGAAGAAGAAAGGTGGGATGCCTACCGGGGCATCCCCAAGCTTAGATGCTTGAGACTTCTTGGAATATTAACTAGGGATGCCTTGGGCATCCCAAGCTTGAGATTTTTTGTCTCCTTAATTCTTCTCATATCACAGTTTCCCTAATTCTTAAAAACTTCATCCACACAAAACTCAACAAGAACTCATGAGATAAGTTAGTATAAATCCACGCATAACCATACTATTCTCTACTATAGCAAATCACTAAAATTATTATTTAACATTGCGTACTAAATTCCCCTGGATATTAATACTCCTATCCTCAAATAGAATCGTTAAACAAGCAAACATATGCAAACATAATAGCAATCTGTGTAAACAGAACCGTCTGTAAAGAATGCAAGAGGAATCATACTTCCCTAACTCCAAAAATTCCAAAAAAATTACCACACTGTAGAAAATTTTGTTTTTACTCATTGTGTAAGAATTTAAAGATTTTATCATATTCTAACTATTCAGCAATATTCAAAACATAACAACAAACTTTCTGTTTTTAAAACAACAACATGTGGACTTGCAAAATAAGCATGGTAAAGGCTATACTTGACCTTTTTATTGAACTAAAAGATGGAAAACATTAATATAAATAACAGAAAGGAAATCCTAAGAAAATAAAATGATGCTCCAAGCAAAACACGTATCATGTGGTGAATAAAAATATAGCTCCAAGTAAGGTTACCGATGAACGAAGACGAAAGAGGGGATGCCATCCGGGGCATCCCCAAGCTTAGGCTCTTGGTTGTCCTTGAATATTATGTTGGGATGCCTTGGGCATCCCCAAGCTTAGGATCTTGCCACTACTTATTATGTAGTCCATCGAAACTTCACCCAAAACTTGAAAACTTCACAACACAAACCTCAACAGAAAATCTCATAAGCTCTGTTAGTATAAGAAAATAAATCAACACTTTTGGTACAATCAAGACAAGATTCATAATTTTTATCACATGATTCCTATTGTACCCTATCATTTCTACAATTTATATTAAGCAATATAAGCCATAGAGACTAGAAAACAAGCAAACTATGCATCGAAAACATAATATGTCAAAAACAGAACAGTCCATAGTAATCTGTAACTTTCAAATACTTTTGTAACTCCAAAAATTCTGAAAAATTAGGGAAGCCTGAGAAATTTGTTTAATAATATTCTTAAAAATAATCATTATTTTATCCTCCTTTTAAAATGAGAGTTGTTTTCCTGAGTGCAAAAGTTTCTGTTTTCAGCAAAATCACATCAACTATCACCGTAAGCCATCCCAAAGGTCTTACTTGGCACTTTATTGAAACAAAAGCTATAAAACATGATTACTATAGTAGCATAATCATGTGAACATGCAAAACAGTTAGTTTAAATGTTGGGTTGTCTCCCAACAAGCGGTTTTCTTTAATGCCTTTCTAGCTAGGCATGATGATGACAATGATGCTCACATAAAAGATAAGAATTGAAACGTAAAGAGAGCATCATGAAACATATGTGGCAAGCTCATTTAAGTCAAACCCACTTCCTATGCATAGATTTTGTGAGCAAACAATTTATGGGAAAAAGAATCAACTAGCGTAGGAAGGCAAAACAAGCATAACTTCAAGGTTTTCAACACATCAAGAGGAAACTTAATATTATTGCAACTCCAACAAGCATATATTCTTCCCTCATAATAATTTTCAGTAGCATCATGAATGAATTCAACAATATAACCATCACATAAAGCATTATTTTCATGATCCACAAGTAGAGAAATTGTACTAATCACCACATAAGCAAAATTCTTCTCATTCATAATAGGGGAGCAAACTCAACAAAATAGCTATCATGTGAGGCATAATCCAATTGAAAATTAAAATCACGATGAGAAGTTTCATGGTTATCACTATTATTTATGGCATACATGTCATCACAATAATCATCATAGATAGCAACTTTGTTCTCATAATCAATTGGAACCTCTTTCGAAATAGTGGAATCATTACTAAATAAAGTCATGACCTCACCAAATCCACTTTCATAATCATTATAAGATTCAACACCATCCAAAATAGTGGGATCATTACTAGAGTTGACACTCTTCCAAACCCACTTTCATCAATATAATCATCATAAATAGGGGGCATGCTATCATCGTAATAAATTTGCTCATCAAAACTTGCGGGACAAAAGATATCATCATCATCAAACATAGCATCCCCAATCTTGTAGATTTGCATATCATTAGCATCATGGATATTCAAAGAATTCATACTAACAACATTGCAATCATGCTCATCATTCAAAGATTTAGTGCCAAACATTTTATTAACTTCTTCTTCTAGCACTTGAGCACAATTATCGGAATCCTTATTTTCATGAAGACATTAAAATATGAAGCATATGAGGCAACCTGTCGGTGTACTAGAGTAGGGGTACCCTATTACCCCGAACTCGTGCACGGGCAGTTGCAGCGCCCCGCGGCAAGGCTTGCCAGGTGACCGCTAGGACCCTCCGTGGTTCCCTTGAAGACCATTCAAGAACAAAGTACTCAAACCAAGGCCCCGGCAAGAGGAGCTTGCCGGGAAGGCCAACCAAGGCCCCGGCAAGAGGAGCTTGCTGGGAAGAGACAAGACCCCGGCAAGAGGAGCTTGCCGGGAGGGCCACTCAAGACATACCAAGAAAGCTTGCCGCGACGCGCCCTGCGTCCCGGCAAGATCCGGCGAGCGACAAGCTTCCGGACGCGACAAGACGACAGCCGCGGCAAGGAGCTTGCCACGGGAAACCCCCACTTCGTGCCCGCGCTCCAGCTTACCTGCTAATGTGTCGCTCTGGGACTCTCCCAAGCACACGTGGCGGGAGGCCGTGCAGCTAGGGGTACGTGGTGGCAAGCGGAGATGAAGAGAAGCCCATCGTGGCAAACGGTGGCACTCCTAACGGTCACCTTTTGCACTGTTTAGGAGACTCAGACAGGCATTTAATGCCTTTGTCCCCTGCCGTCAGAGTTAGGTAGGGCACACTGTATCCACAGTAGCGGTAGCTGCACCTACCGCATCTTTTTCCATTTTTACCCTTCTTGTCTACGTTGCCCCCTGTCGGTGACCCCTTGAGAGTATAAAAGGAGGCCCAAGCGCAACGTAGGGGAGGAAAAAGAGGGAAAATTCGGCCAGTTCGGCTCGTTCAACACCAGGAACACTCTCACGCTCAGTCTGGAAGCGTCCATCGCTCCTGAGCAAGAATCCAATATACACAAACAAGCAGCAGTAGGGTTTTACGCATCCGTGCGGCCCGAAGCTGGGTAAAATCGCCCGCGTGCACTGCCTCGATCCGCTCTTTGTGCGCTCTCCGCCCCCCACCGAACCGAAACGGGCCCTGTCCCCATAGGTGTTGGCAGGAATCAGCATCGCCCCCGACATCTCTGGCGCGCCAGGTAGGGGGCGTCGAGATTGTGTGAACCCGATCCGGCGTGCACGCAAGCTAAATCTTCATCGTCATGGCTCCCAAGGAGCGGGCTAGCAAAAGAACGACGCCAGTGCGGCAACAGAAAAAGCTAAGTCATGCAAAACTTTAGATATTTCCTTACTGTATAAGGTTATCCGCCTCGGAGATCTTGTTCTTTGTACGGAAAACCTGTGCGCGGAGGAATCAACTCGTAGCTAGTCGCGCCCTTATTTTGTTTCGAGTCCGCTCAACAACTTAAGCGAGCTGCTAGCGCCCTTACTTTGCTTCGAGTCCGCTCAGCAACTTAAGTGAGCCGCTAGCGCCCTTATTTTGTTTCGAGTCCGCTCAACAACTTAAGCGAGCTGCTAGCGCCCTTACTTTGCTTCGAGTCCGCTCAGCAACTTAAGTGAGCCGCTAGCGCCCTTACTTTGTTTCGAGTCCGCTCAACAACTTAAGCGAGCTGCAACTAGTTGCGACAAGATTGCTTGTCGGTAGCGACCCCGCCAACAGGCTGCTGAAGTTCCGCACTCGGCGCTCGCGGCAAGGGTGCCTGCACCGGCAAGTTTCCCTAGAAAGCGTAGGGTGGACGTACAAAGAGAGGTTGAACAGGAAGATAGAATCCGCTATTTATTTGAGATTTCTGCATAGACCTGTATGCCGAGGAGCCTTCTCGGGGCTAGTTGCGCTCCATGTTGCCTCGAGTCCGCTCGGCAACTTGTGCGGTTGTGCTAGAACCAAGAAGGTAAACCTTTTCGGGAGGCGTTGTTCCCGAATAGCCGCTAAGGGCCCGTTCCCTCAAGCGCTACTGGCTGGATCGTACGCACCGGAAAGCATTCCAGCAGGCATAGGGAATATGCGGTAAAAGTCCAAATTCGCGAGCAAGTTGAGTGCACTTCGGATGCTAATCACTTGCTATGTTTGAACGCAGTTATGGCCCGGGGGCTGGCAACACCCTTAGGGCCAATATCTTCGGCGTCAAGAACGGCGAAGTTCTTCGCCATAAGCCTTTCCGGCAACGATCTTGCCGGAAGCCGGCGTCAAGAACGACGAAGTTCTTCGCCATAAGCCTTCCCGGCAACGACCTAGCCGGGAGCCGGCGTCAAGAACAACGAAGTTCTTCGCCATAAGCCTTTCCGGCAACGATCTTGCCGGAAGCCGGCGTCAAGAACGACGAAGTTCTTCGCCATAAGCCTTTCCGGCAACGATCTTGCCGGGAGCCGGTGTCAAGAACAACGAAGTTCTTCGCCAAAAGCCTTCCTGGCAACAAGCTTGCCGGAAGCCGGCATCGAGAACGTCAAAGTTCTCTGCTCAAGATAAAAGTCTTCCTCGCAACAAGCTTGCCGGAAGCCGGCATCGAGAATGTCAAAGTTCTCTGCTGAAGATAAAAGCCTTCCTGGCAACGAGCTTGCCGGAAGCCGGCATCGAGAACATCAAGTTCTCTGCTGAAGATAAAAACCTTCCTAGCAACGAGCTTGCTGAAAGCCGGCATCGAGAGCGTCAAAGTTCTCTGCTGAAGATAAAAGCCTTCCTGGCAACAAGCTTGCCGGAAGCCAGCATCGAGAACGTCAAAGTTCTCTGCTGAAGATAAAAGCCTTCCTGGCAACGAGCTTGCCGGAAGCCGGCATCGAGAACATCAAGTTCTCTGCTGAAGATAAAAACCTTCCTGGCAACGAGCTTGCCGGAAGCCGGCATCGAGAGGGTCAAAGTTCTCTGCTGAAGATAAAAGCCTTCCTGGCAACAAGCTTGCCGGAAGCCGGCGTCGAAAACATCAAGTTTCTCTGCTGAAGATAAAAGCCTTCCTGGCAACCAGCTTGCCAGAAGCCGGCATCGAGAACGTCAAAGTTCTCTGCTGAAGATGAAAGCCTTCCTGGCAACCAGCTTGCTGAAAGCCGGCATCGAGAACGTCAAAGTTCTCTGCTGAAGATAAAAGCCTTCCCGGCAAGCCAGTATCGCTGGGGGCTGTGAGTGCCAAGAATCGTCCATGGCAAACCAGAGTTGCCGAGGGCTGCACTATCAGATAAGTCTTTCATCCCTCATCATGCATCCTCTTATGGACTAGGGAAAGCGAAACCACGTTTCTCCCCGGAAACTGCCGTGCTCCCTCGACTCTAGGCCCTGGGGCTCGTTCTCAGGGCCAAGTTTGGTCGTAGTCGCGGCAGCAAAGGGATGAAACGAGGAGACTGCACCCACATCGTTCCTGCCTCCGTTAAAAGCGTGAGAAAGGTTGAGCGACGTGGGAAGGCGGCAGGGCCTGTTGCCGGGAGATGAAATGTCTGTCCGAGGGATACCAAGGATTTGCTCCTTGGCGTGGGTTTAACTCACGAGACAAATAACCCGGCAAGCATCCCCTTTTCATTAAAAAAACATCCCACTCAGGTACAGTCCATAGAGGATGAAAAACATGAAAGAGAGGATTACAAGTTCTAGATACAGCTAAGGCCCGAAGGCTTACAAACTAAAAAGATAAGATGCCCGTAATCCCTTTCCTGTCCCCCTTTTCAGGAGGCAGGTCAAGGAGGCGAAAAGGGCAAAAGGAGTGCCTAGGCAAGCTACGGGTGCCAGAAGACACCAAGGGAACATCCCGGGGGCCGTCCGAAGGCTGGACGGCGACGGCGGCGCTGGAAGCAGGGCTCGAAGACGGGGCGACAGGACGTCAGCATGCTGTCAAGGGCGCCACACCCTCGTACTCCGGCTTGACGGCCTTGTCGCATGCCCTCTTCGCCTTCCGCAGCCTCCCTACGCCAGCCGCCCAAGGAGACGACCCCGGGGAGTTCAAGAAGCCGGCGACGCGGATGATGGGGTCGCCGGTGCCGCGCAAAGCGGTGCCCGATGCCTAGTCGGACCCGCCGCTCCGCCGCCCGCTGCCCTCATCGTCGTTGTCGCTCCCCTCCTCGTCGCTCTCGCTCGAGGAGGAGCCTTCCTTGTCGGAGGAGCTGTCCACGCAGCACTTCGCCCGAGTGCCGAAGCACCCGAAGGCCTTGACGGAGAGGAGATCGCCCTCCATCAACTTAAAATGGAGGGTAAACCTCTCCGACAAGCTGTGGATGCGGGCGAATGTCTTCCACCCTCGATCAATATACATTACATTAGGGGCTGGGAATGCAACGCGGACTCGCGTGCCGCTGATCCCACAGCCCCTCATGTGCAGTCTCAGTGTCTCGGGCGGGTCCACTTCCATCGCGCGCGCAAACGGAGCTGGAAGCCGGAGGCGACGACGAGGCGCCCGGCGCAGCCTGACGAAGAACTCGCAAGGGTCGTCCCCTATATGGACCGCCGTGGGGGGAGGAGCTGCCGGCGGAGGTGAAGCTGACGCGCCGCCCTGTCCGCCTCTTCCCCGAGCGCCTCGACCTCGTCCTCGACCTCGTCCGCGACCTCGCCCCCTCCCTCTTCTCCTTATGGCTGGCTCTGCCACCACGGGCGCGGAAGAGGGAGAGATGCGCTGTCTGGCGGCAACCCTCGCCGCCACCGATGAAGGGCCTGAGTTCCCTTTCTCCATGGCAGATGGGAGAAAGGGGAGCAGAAGCTGAAGAAAGGAGAAGATGAGAGAGTGCAGGTTTCTGTGCTCCCATCCCGCTCTTTATAAAGGAGCGAGGTGGGGATCGGCCGCCCCGCTCAGCGAATCAAGACACGGGAAGGGCAGGGAGTCGGGGCCAACCCGCTCGCGACGGCCCAGTTTCCCACTCCACCGTCCATGACCCCAAGCGCATGGGAGCCGCGTGGCGGGGATGCAGAACCAAGGCGACAGATGAGGCGGCCTCGCTCCGCCCCGTGAACGCGGGGAGTGGACATCCCGAAAACCGCGTGCCGGCCCCGTCCAGTAAATGCACCACGCCCCCACACCTGCCTTCGTTTAGGGAGGAGGGCGTGAATCGTCCCCATCATCGTGGCCTGACGCATGCTCGGGGGGCTTAGCCCCACGCACGCCACCCACGATCTCTCCCACGACGCCGCGTTTGACGCGTGCCGTTCTGGGCGTGCGCGGTGGGAGCGGAGTTAGATTCTGCGTGACCTAGGCCGCGCGTGCCCGTGCACTGTTTTGGGCCTGGCCCAACAGCGCTCGGCATCGTGTATGGCCCAGGCCCGGGGGCTCCTGTCGGTGTACTAGAGTAGGGGTACCCTATTACCCCGAACTCGTGCACGGGCAGTTGCAGCGCCCCGCAACAAGGCTTGCCGGGTGACCGCCAGGACCCTCCGTGGTTCCCTTGAAGACCATTCAAGAACAAAGTACTCAAACCAAGGCCCCGGCAAGAGGAGCTTGCCGGGAAGGCCAACCAAGGCCCCGGCAAGAGGAGCTTGCCGGGAAGAGACAAGACCCCGACAAGAGGAGCTTGCCGGGAGGGCCACTCAAGACATACCAAGAAAGCTTGCCGCGACGCGCCCTGCGTCCCGGCAAGATCCGGCGAGCGACAAGCTTCCGGACACGACAAGACGACAGCCGCGGCAAGGAGCTTGCCGTGGGAAACCCCCACTTCGTGCCCGCGCTCCAGCTTACCTGCTAACGTGTCGCTCTGGGACTCTCCCAAGCACACGTGGCGGGAGGCCGTGCAGCTAGGGGTACGTGGTGGCAAGCGGAGATGAAGAGAAGCCCATCGTGGCAAACAGTGGCACTCCTAACGGTCACCTTTTGCACTGTTTAGGAGACTCAGACAGGCATTTAATGCCTTTGTCCCCTGCCGTCAGAGTTAGGTAGGGCGCACTGTATCCACAGTAGCGGTAGCTGCACCTACCGCATCTTTTTCCATTTTTACCCTTCTTGTCTACGTTGCCCCCTGTCGGTGACCCCTTGAGAGTATAAAAGGAGGCCCAAGCGCAACGTAGGGGAGGAAAAAGAGGGAAAATTCGGCCAGTTCGGCTCGTTCAACACCAGGAACACTCTCACGCTCAGTCTGGCAGCGTCCATCGCTCCTGAGCAAGAATCCAATATACACAAACAAGCAGCAGTAGGGTTTTACGCATCCGTGCGGCCCGAAGCTGGGTAAAATCGCCCGCGTGCACTGCCTCGATCCGCTCTTTGTGCGCTCTCCGCCCCCCACCGAACCGAAAGGGGCCCTGTCCCCATAGGTGTTGGCGGGAATCAACATCGCCCCCGACACAACCTCAATTCCATTTTTTGTAATCTTCTTTTATAAACTAAACTAGTGATAAAACAAGAAACTAAAAGATTCGGTTGCAAGATCTAAATATATAACTTCAAGCACTAACCTCCCCGGCAATGGCGCCAGAAAAGAGCTTCGTTGACGGGATGTGAGTGTCGCTTACCTAGCCTCCCTGGCAACGGCGCCAGAAAAGAGCTTGGTGTCTACTACACAACCTTCTTTTTGTGGACTCGTGTTGGGCCTCCAAGCGCAGAGTTTTGTAGGACAGTAGCAAATTTCCCTCAAGTCGATTACCTAAGGTTTATCAATCCGTGGGAGGCGTAGGATGAAGATGGTCTCTCTCAAATAACCCTGCAACCAAATAACAAAGAGTCTCTTGTGTCCCCAACACACCCAATACAATGGTAAATTGTATAGGTGCACTTGTTCGGCGAAGAGATGGTGATACAAGTGCAATATGGATAGTAGATATTGGTTTTTGTAATCTGAAAATATAAACATGGCAAGGTAACTGGTAACAAAAGTGAGCGAAAACGGTATTGCAATGCTTAGAAACAAGGCCCGGTGTTCATACTTTCACTATTGCAAGTTTTCTCAACAATGATAACATAATTAGATCATATAACAATCCCTCAACATGCAACAGAGAGTCACTCCAAAGTCACTAATAGCGGAGAATAAAAGAAGAGATTATTGTAGGGTACGAAACCACTTCAAAGTTATTCCTTCTGATCGATCTATTGGGCTATTCCTATAAGTGTCACAAACAGCCCTAGAGTTCTGTAGCGACCTGATCCCAATGGACCATAGTCTCTGTGCTTAAGTGTCATCCCTGGATCGGTATTGCTGACACACACAGTACTCGAAGATTTATTGCAGAGTTCAATCACACACTTATTACATCGAGTGTCTCAAATAGAGTACTTGTTACAATAATATGGCTGAAGGCCATCTAAAATAGATAACTGCGGAAGCTTCAAAGATAAATGAGTCCATCCAACTCCACGGCTAAACTGAGTGCATGACAACGACCTATCGCACCTTACCCTTCATCTGAAAACTCTGCAACATGATATGTTGCAGCCGTGTAGGTCAGCACATGGAATATGCTGGAAAGATAACACCGTAGAAAAATGAACAAATAACAGCTATCACTACATGCATATTTGGTTGGTGGAGGCTCTATGGTTATCATTTGCATAAAGCTAATTTTTCCTTACAACAAAGGAATATATTTTATTTAACTACAAAGTTTTATAAAATTATTGAGAAGGTACCCCCAACTCAATCCCAAATTAATATTAATAACCCAACAATTTCATTAAGTAAAGTGATGAGATCAAAATAATAATTCAAGTACCAAATACTCAAGATGTCCATAACCGGGGACACGACTAACCATGATTAGTTTATACACTCTGTAGAGGTTTGCGCACTTTTCCCAACAAGACTCGATCTCCTCCGTTGTATTTCTCACACTGCATGATGTTTGAGAAACGGATGACCGAGACACAGTCTTTCTGAAGAGGTCACCTTAACCGATAGATAGGCCGGTACACCTACAATCCCCTACATCTGCTAGCCCGTCATAGAAAGGATTCCCACAACTTACTCAACTATGCCAGAGCCCATAATGGCTTGTGGCTGCACACAGAAGTTTCTAGCATAAATAATCTGATGATCCCTTTGAGCCTGGGTGGCATTCCATAGGATGATCACACGGGTACCCCGGGATCTCCTTGGACAACACTGGATTCCCTAGGTGCCCATAACCAATCCACCTAGATGTGTATTAAAGTAGCCACCTTAGGTTTCCCTTAGTTATTATCTCTCACAGCTTGCATGAAATCTCACATACCAAACCACGTCTACAAGCATAGCAAAACAGTATAAACACAACGTATAATACCCGGGGTTGATAAAAGACAATAGGTTCCTACCTCATAACTACCTTCCAACACCCACATGTTATCAAATCCTATTCATGCAATGTTTGAGGGTTTAAACTAATGTATAAAAACTAGGTAATAAAGGGATATGATCAAAGTGTTACTTGCCTTGCTGACGATCGGAAAATCCTAGAGATTTGTAGTAGCAAGCCTCGCACTCCGGAAATTCTATCGTGAACAAACAATAGCATACATAAGCACTCCAGCATAAGATGCCAAGGTAAAACCAAAAGAAAAGATCTAAACAGAAAGTTCAAGTGAAGAGCTTCGATTTGCAAAAAGAATCAATCAAATCGGAGACGAAACTCAAACTATGATCAAAAGAAGTTCAAATTCAAATATGTTTGAAACCAAATTTAAATTTTTAAAATCATGTTCAAGTTGTTTATCTGGACAGAGGGTAACAAGATGAAGATTCTGGCATTGCTTTCACTGGATTTTGATAAACGAGCAAAAAGTATTGAGGGTTTGAAGATCAGGGACTAATCTACGATAAAAATAATTATAGATGAGTCCCTGGCTGAAAATTAAACTAAAAAAGAAAAATCTAACGAACGAACATTCTCTATTAGAAACTAACGAACGAACTCATTCGTTAAAAGAACAAACTGGGTGAACGTTCGCTATTTAACAAAACCAACAAAATAAACCGATCTAATGCGCATAACTGAAAAAGGGGCTGGTTTTACAGTTTTATACCGGTTCAAGGGAAAAGACCGGCGGCGGCGGCGTACTCCGATGCGGGCGGCGAGTGGCGGCGATGGGGAGGTGCGGCGCGGGCGGTGGCGTCGGCAGCGGCAGCGGGGTGGTGCGGCTTGGGCGGCAGCGGCGGCGGCTTGGGCGGCGGGGCGACAGCTTGGGTGGCAGGACAGCTCGGTGAGGAGAGGGGGGTGGCGGCGCTATTTAAAGGGGCCCGGGGTTCTGGCTTGGCTTGGGGGAGGGGGCGCGAGGTGAAGGTGGAGTCGGAGTCCGCACGGACTCCGGCGGCGTGCGGGAGCCGGTCTCCCGTGGCTCGGGAAGGCGTTGGCGGGGGCCTGGGCCGGCTGGGCTTTAGCCCAGCTGGTCTGAATAGTTTTTTTTAAATCACCATAGAGAAAAATCCAAAATAAAATAAATAAAAATCCTAAAATCCCAAAAATAATTTTAGGGTCCTCTCCTAATATTTATGACTACGTGAACATTTTTCTTGGCTAAACTGCAATTTTTAAAAATGCAATCTTTCCCTAATTTAACCGAATAAAATCTCAAATAAAATTCAAATAAAAATATATTTTTATTCAAAATTAATTTTCCACTATTTCCTCTGTTTTGAAGAAGTCGTATTATCTTGTCTCATAATTTTATTTATTTTGAAATAATTGGAAAAATAATTTCAAATAAAAATCACCTTGATCCAATTTACCAATTTTGAAAAATTCAAAATGGAATTTTATGAAAACCTCCAACTCTCTCACATGGTACTTGAGTTGCTTAACGTCTCTAGGATCAAAATGTCCAAATAAACCAAATTCAAAATGCTCAAAATATGGATGCATATGATGACCTAATGATCAACATCCAAATTGAATATTGGGTTGGTACAAACCTACCCCCTTAAGATGAATCTTACCCTCGAGATTCGCGTTGGCTAGCAAATAGGTGTGGATGGTCTTTTCATAGGTCTTCTTCTCGCTCCCAGGTGGCTTCTTCCTCAGTATGGTGACTCCGCTGAACTTTGCAAAACTTGATGACCTTGCTGTGTGTAACTCGGCTGGCAGTCTTGAGAATCTTGACGGGTTTCTCCTCGTAGGTTAGGTCACTCTCCAACTGAATTGATTCCAGGGGCACTATATCTCTTAGAGGAATATTGGGCATCTCTGCATGGCACTTCTTCAACTGGGAAACGTGAAACACAACATGAACTCCTAACAATCATTCGGTTAACTCCAACTTATAGGCCAATTCTCCCATACGTTCCAAAACTCTATAAGGTCCTAAAAATCTTGGGGATAACTTTCCTTTGACTCCAAATCATTCAACTCCTCGAAGTGGTGACACACGGAGATATGCTCTGTCTCCGATTTCATAGGCTACCTTCAGCCTATCTTCAGCCTATCGCATATCAACTTAACCTTCTCTTCAGACTCTCTGATTAAATCTGGTTCGAACAACTGACGGTCTCCAACTTCATCCCACATTAATGGTGTCCTACAACTCCTTCCATACAAAGCTTCAAAAGGGGCCATCTTCAAACTAGCTTGGTAGTTGTTGTTATATGAGAACTCGGCATAAGGCAAATTATCGTCCAAACTAGATCCATAATCTAGCGCACAAGCTTTCAACATGTCCTCCAGAATCTGACTGACTCTCTCAGTCTGTCCATCTGTCTGCGGATGAAAGGATGTACTGAACACTAGCCTGGTACCCAAAGTTTGGTGTAACTAATTCCAAAACTTCGAAGTAAACTGTGTACCTCTATCTGATATTATGGTCCTCGGAACTCCATGCACACATACGATCCCGGTCATATATATCTTGGCCAGCTTCACGCTTGTAGAAGTGGTTTTCACGGGGATAAAGTGAGCCACTTTGGTCAAGCGGGTCCTAGGTAATCCGGTGATGAAATCCATGACAAGTTTCTCCCACTTCCATTCGGGTATCGGCATAGGCTGAAGTAATCCTACTGGCTTCTGGTGTTCTGCCTTAACTCTCTAACATATGTCACATACTACTACATACTCGCAAATATCCTTCTTCATAACTGTCCACCAGAAATGTTCCTTTAAATCCAAATACATCTTGGTGTTTCCGGGGTGAATCGAGTACGGCAAGCCATGGGCTTCCTGAAGTATTAACTTCCTGATCTCTGAATCATTGGGCACATAAATACGATGCTCAAACCATAAAGTTTCGTGTTCATCCTCACGAAAACCGTTGGCCTTTCCTTTATTCATCTTCTCCTTGATCTCCGCAATTTCCTTAACAGTCTTTTGGGCTTCCCGAATCTTTCCCAACAACGTGGACTAAACTTCCAATGCTGCAACAAAACCTCTCGGAACTATCTCCATTCGAAGTTCTCTGAGATCGTCGGCTAACTCCTGAGTTAATCCTCCGGTTACGAGAGTATTAACATAACTCTTGCGGCTCAAAGTGTCTGCTACTACATTGGCCTTTCCTGGATGATAATGCAGCTTCATATCATAATCATTTATGAGCTCCAACCATCTCCTCTACCTGAGATTTAGCTCCTTCTGTGTGAAGATGTACTTCAAACTCTTATGGTTTGTGTATACATCACAATGGTTTCCAATAAGAAAATGTCTCCAGGTCTTGAGCGCATGCACTATGGCTACTAACTCCAAATCATGTGTGGCATAATTCAATTCATGAGGTCAAAGCTGACGTGAGGCATATGAAACAACTCTTCCATCTTCTATAAGTACACCCCCAAGCTCCTGGCGAGAAGCATCACAATATACTTGGAAATACTTGCGTATATCCGGAAGAATTAGCACTGGGGCTATAACTAAACGTTTCTTCAACTCCTAAAAACTAGCCTCACATTCTTCGGTCCATTTGAACTTGTTGTCCTTCTTAAATAACTCCGTCATGGGCTTCGCGCTCTTGGAAAAATTCTTAATGAATCTCCTGTAATATCCTATGAGTCCAAGAAAATTGCGTATCTCTCCAACTAAGGTGGGTGCCAACCATTCAGTGACAGACTGAACCTTGGAAGGGTCTACTGCTATACCTTCTCCTGATATAACATGTCCGAGAAATCCAACTTCCTTCAACCAAAACTCTCATTTGCTGAACTTGACATATAGGTGATGTTCCCTAAGCTTCTCGAGAACTAAGCACAAATGTTCCTTGTGTTCTTCTTCATTCTTCGAGTATACCAATATATCATCAATGAACACCACAACAAACTTATCCAAGAACTTCATGAATACCTTATTCATCATACTCATAAAGTAGGCAGGGGGTTAGTCAAACCAAAAGACATGACAGTGTACTCATATAACACGTACCTTGTGGTAAAAGCTGTCTTAGGTATATCCTGTTCTCGGATCTTCAGCTGGTGGTATCCTGATAGACAATCAATCTTGGAGAATACGTTAGCTCCCTGCAGTTGGTCAAACAAATCATTGATCATTGGTAGTGGGTATTTGTTCTTGATAGTCACCTCATTCAGTGCACGATAATCCACAACCATTCTCAAAGATCCAGCCTTCTTCTCAACTAAGAGCATTAGGGCTCGCCACGGTGGTGAACTTGGTCGAATATAACCTTTCTCCAATAACTCCTTAATCTATTTCTTAATTTCCTCCAGATCATTTGCGAGCATCCGATACAATCTCTTCGATATTGGTCAGGTGCTTGGTAACAGCTCTATCAAAAATTCTATATCTCGATCTGGTGGCATGCCTGGTAGTTCCTTCGGGAATATGTTGGGATAATCCTTCACAACTGGCACTTCCTCCTAAACAACTCCCGAAAGTGAATTTACTTGAGTCCTCCTTGGCACATGCCTAGACACATAGTTGATCCTTTTTTCCCTCTAGGTGGTGAGAAGAATTGACTTACTAACATAATCGATATTGCCTCCGTACATCGATAGCCATTCCATGCCTAGTATCACATCCAATCCTTGTGACTCTAAAATTATTAGGTCTGAGGGGAAAACATGCCTACCTATGGTCAATGGCAAATGAAAACATCCTCTGCTAGCCATATACTCCGCTCCAGGTGAGCTTACTAACATAGGTGTCTTAAGGGCTACGGTGGGCAACTTAAACTTATCCGCAAATCCCCTTGATATGTATGAATGCGATGCACTAGTGTCAAAAAAGACAATAGTTGTAAATGACTTAATCAAAAACTTACCAATAACTGCATCGAGCTGCTCTTCAACTTCCTCCATGTTGACGTGGTTCACTTTCCCTCTTCTTTCCGGAGCTTCCATTTCCATTAACATTATTTACCTCAGAACAATCATTGGCGTAGTGTCCAGTCTTCCCGCACTTGAAATAGGTAAGATGGCTTAGATCCTTCTTGGCGGGTGTTGCCGAGTTGGAACGGCTCCGACTGTTGTTTCCTCCATTCCCATTCCCATTCTTAGGGCCACTATGGTTATGTGAACTTCCTCCATTGTGAGAATGGCCTCCATGGTTATGATGGGTATGTCCTCCCGAGTTCAGGGTAAAACGAGGCTTATGCTGAGCTCCAGAGTTGTACTTCCCATGTCCATAGTTTCGTTTGCGGTTCTCTATCTACTGTTGCTTACCTTCAATCGTAAGAGCCCTGTCTACCAGCTCCTAGTAGTTGGCGAATGTTTCCACCATCAACTGCATACTCAGCTCGTCATTCAGCCCCTCCATAAACTTCTCCTGCTTCGCGACATCTGTGGCCACATCATTTGGGGCGTACCGAGCTAACTTGCTGAACTCATCCATGTACTGCACCATAATATGATTTCCCTAGCGTAAGTTGTTAAACTCATGCTTCTTCATGCTCATAGCTCCAGCTGAGACATGTGAAGTGCGGAAGACCTGCTGAAACTGATCCCAAGTAACCTTGGCTACTGGGAAAGTGGCGGTGTAGTTTTCCCAACATGAGGTTGCGGGTCCATCCAGTTGATGTGCGGCAAAGTTCACCTTCTGAGCATCTGTGCAACCTGCGGTGGTTAGCTCCCTTCCAATCTTGTGGAGCCAATCATCAGCAACAATCGGCTCGATGCTACTAGAGAACACCGGCGGATTCAACCTTAGAAAGCGGGCTAAGTTGTCAACTTGGGGTGGTGGAGGTGGGTTGTTGTTGTTGTTATTGTTGTTGTTGCCTTGGTTCTGGACTAGCAACTGCATCAAGGCGTTTTGCTGTTGGATCAACTGAGTGAGCTCCGGTGGAAAGGCGAATGCGGGGTCATGTCTCGGAGGCATCTAATAGGTTTAGAGGGGTGAGAATAGAATAGAGTGAGGTCTAAAGAGATATTTCACTACCCAAATGCACATGAGACAAACACATTCATTTCACACCACTCAATTCAAACAAGATTCATACAATCGATTTAAGCTACCGTTACAAAATCTGTGGACTATTATTATATACATGGAAGAATTCTAATAGTAATATGGTAGTCGACTAGAAATTTTGATCGGTGGAAGACTCCATAATATCTGCTCCAGCTTCGTCTTCATAATCATCATCGCTGTCGGGATCGGAGTCTGTGTTTTCTAGTATGATGTAATCTTCTGAACGAATGTCCACTCCAGGTTCGGGATCCCCCATGAATATCCCTAGCTTCTTCTTTAGGTCTTCATTCTTTTCCAGTAGTATAACAATTTCTTCTTCATAACCATCGCATGTAGACTTGAGTTCCTCTTCTAGCTCCATGTTCCGGGTCATCACCTTCTTCGTGTCTATCATCTTGGCGCACATCTGGTTCTCGTAGCATCGAATGTGCTGGTTCAACTCCTGTATGTAGGCTGCAATGGATCTATCCTTCCTGGTGCGAATCATCTCCCATTGCTCATCTCGGTGTCCACATATCTAGTAGATGGTGTCCTTAAGATCCTGGTTGTACACATCGCCTATGCGTCCAATTGCGATGTGGGCGGCCATGCTCTTTCCTAGACTCCAAGTTGGTGCATCAAAGGAAAACTTGATGGGCTTGATAACTGGAGCGAATGTCCTTCTTGGAACACGAAATTGAATCGGCCAACACTCATCCTTCGGTAAAGTGGCAGTGAAGGTTTCGGTGAAGCTTGGTATGCCAATGTTCAGGTACCTAGTTACTTCCTTCAAGTGTTGTCTGAAAGGGGTGTCGTCATCCGGTTGAGTGAACTTGTTCCTTGGGTCCTCCATCTTGTGTCTTTTTCCTAGTGGTCGTGTCCTACAGTCAGCGTGTGCTCTGATACCATCTTGTAGCGACCTGATCCCAATGGACCGTAGTATCTGTGCTTAAGTGTCATCCCTGGATCGCTATTGCTGACACACACAATACTCGAGGATTTATTGCAGAGTTTAATCACATACGTATTACATCGAGTGTCTCAAATAGAGTACTTATTACAATAATATGACTGAAGGCCATCTAAAATAGATAACTACAAAAGCTTCGAAGATAAATGAGTCCATCCAACTCCACGGCAAAACTAAGTGCATGACAATGACCTATCATACCTTACTCTTCGTCCGAAAACTCTGCAACATGAAACGTTGCAGCCGTGTAGGTCCGCACATGGAATATGCTGGCAAGATAACACCATAGAGAAATGAACAAATAACAGCTATCACTACATGCATATTTGGCTGGTGGAGGCTCTATGGTTATCATTTGCATAAAGCTAATTTTTTCCGACAACAAAAGAATATATTTTATTTAACTACAAAGTTTGATAAAATTATTAAGAAGGTACCGCCCAACTAAATCCCAAATTAACATTAATAACCCAACAATTTCATTAAGTAAAGTGATGAGATCAACATAATAATTCAAGTACTAGATACTCAAGATGTCCATAACTGGGGACACGACTAACCATGATTAGTTTATACACTCTGCAGAGGTCTGCGCACTTTTCCCCACAATACTTGATCTCCTTCATTGTATTTCTCGCATTGCATGATGTTTGAGAAACGGATGACCGAGACACAGTCTTTCCGAAGAGGTCACCTTAACCGATAGATAGGCCGGTACACCTACAATCCCCTACATCTGCTAGCCCATCGTGGAAAGGATTCCCACAACTTACTCAACTATGCCAGAGCCCATAATGGCTTTTGGATGCACACAGAAGTTTCTAGCATGAATAATCTTACGATCCCTTAGAGCATGGGTGGCATGCCATAGGATGATCACACGGGCCGGGATCTCCTTGGACAACACTGGATTCCCCAGGTGCCCACAACCAATCCACCCAGATGTGTATTAAAGTAGCCACCTTAGGTTTCCCTTAGTTATTATCTCTCACAGCCTGCATGAAATCTCACATACCAAACCACGTCTACGAGCATAGCAAAACAGTACAAACACAACGTATAATACCCAGGGTTGATAAAAGACAATAGGTTCCTACCTCATCAACTACTTCCCAACACCCACATGTTATCAAATCCTACTCATGCAATGTTTGAGGGTTGAAACTAATGCATAAAAACTGGGTAATAAATGGATATGATCAAAGTGTTACTTGCCTTGCTAACGATCAGAAAACCCTAGAGATTTGTAGTAGCCAGCCTTGCACTCTGGAAATTCTATCGTGAACAAACAATAGCATACATAAGAACCCAATCCTAAGATGCAAATTTAAAACCAAAAGAAAAGATCTTAACAGAAAGTTCAAGTGAAGATCTTCGATTTGCAAAAAGAATCAATCGAATCGGAGTTACGAAACTCAAACTACGAACAAAAGAAGTTCGAATTCAAATCTGTTTGAAAGCAAATTTTCAATTTTCAAAATCATGTTCAAGTTGTTTATCTGGATGGAGGGGAACAAGACGAAGATTCTGGCATTGGTTTCACTGAATTTGGATAAACAAGCAAAAAGTAGTGAGGGTTTGAAGATCATGGACTAATCTGTGATGAAAATAATTATGGATGGGTCCCTGGCTGAAAATTAAACTAAAAAGGAAAAATCTAAAGAACGAACGTTTGCTAACAGAAACTAACGAACGAACTCGTTCGTTAAAAGAATGAACTGGGTGAACGTTCGCTATTTAACTAAACCAACAAAATAAATCGATCTAAGGCGCATAACCGAAAAAACCGGGGCGGGTTTTATGGTGTTATACCGGTTCAAGGGAAAAGACCGACGGTGGCGGCGGCTGATCTGTCTCCAACTTATCTATAATTTTTTATTGTTCCATGCTGTTTTATTATCAATCTTGGATGTTTTATAATCATTTTATAGTCATATATCAATTTTTTGGTACAAACCTATTGACATAGTGCCGAGTTCCAGTTCCTGTTTTTCCATGTTTTTTACATCGAGGGAATCAATATCAAACAGTGTCCAGATGGCACGAAACTTTACGATGATTTTTTATGGGCCAAAAGGAAGCAGATGGGCCCTGGTTGCACCTAGGGGTGCCCCGAGGGGGGCACAACCCACCAGGGCGCGCTAGGAGGCCCTGGCGTGCTCAGGTGGCTTGTGCCCAGCTCGGGTGCCCCCAGACCGCCTCTTTGCTCTATAAGTGCCCAAATATTCCCAAACCCCTAGGGGAGTCGACGAAATATTCATCCAGCCGCCACAGAGTCCTGAAACACCAGATCCAATCTAAACACCATCATGAAGGGGTTCACCACCTCCATTGGTGCCTCTCCGATGATGCGTGAGTAGTTCTTTGAAGACCTTCGGGTCCATAGTTAGTAGCTAGATGGCTTCATCTCTCTCTCTTGATCCTCAATACAATGGTCTCTTGGAGATCCATATGATGTAACTCTTTTTGTGGTGTGTTTGTTGAGATCGATGAACTTCAAATTTATGATCAGGTCTATGTTTTTATATCCATGAAAGTATTTGAGTTTATTTGATCTCTTTTATGATGATCTCTTATAGCCTCATATTTCTTCTCTGATATTTGGGTTTTGTCTAGCCAACTCGCTCTATTTATCTTGCAATGGGAAGAGGTGCCCGGTAGTGGGTTCGATCTTACGGTGCTTGATCCCAGTGACAGAAAGGGAACCGACACATTTGTATCATTGCTACTAAGGATAAAAAGACGAGATCTATATCTACCACCATATAGATAAACGGATCTTGTCTACATCATGTCATCATTCTTATTGCATGAGTCGGTTTACTAATCTTGGACGTGATGCCTATGTAATGATCATTGTCTGGATATCGTCATAATTATTTGAAGTTCTATCAATTTCCCAACAGTAATTCCTTCACCCACCGTTTGCTATTTTTCTTGAGAGAAGCCACTAGTGAAACCTATGGCCCCCGGGTCTTATTTCTCATATATTTTCCTTTGCGATCTACCTTTTCCTTGCTTTTATTTTTAGATATATTAAACCAAAAATCTAAAAAATACTTTGCTACACTTTATTTATTTGCGATCTATTTATCCAATCTATTAAAACTTTATCTCCCATCACACGTCATTTTTGGCGCCATTGCCCGAAAGGGATTGACAACTCCTTTAACACGTTGGGTCGTGAGGTGTTGTTATTTGTGTGTAGGTGCTACTTACATTGTGTTGCTTGGTTCTCCAACTGGTTTGATACCTTGGTTTCATAACTGAGGGAAATACTCTACCATCGCCTGTGCTACATCGTCCCTCCCTCTCCGGGGAAATACCGACGTAGTTCCAGCTGCCATCAGTGATGTACTCCGGCAACGCGGGGCAGCAGCGACGCAGGTGGCTAGCGGCGGCGATGGGGTGGTGCGGCACAGGCGGCGGCGGGGTAGTGCAGCATGGGCAATGGAGGCAGCTTGGGCGGCTGCTTGGGCGGCGGGGCGGCTCGGTGAGGAGAGGGGATGGCGGCGCTATTTAAAGGGGCTCAGGGGTCCGGCTTGGCTTGGGGGAGGGGGCGCAAGGCGGAGGCGGAGTTGGAGTCCGGCCAGACTCCGGCGGCGTCCAGGAGCCGGTCTCCCACAGCTTGGGAAGGCGGTGGCGGCGGCCTGGGCCGGCTGGGCTTCGGCCCAGTCGGTCCGAAGAGTTTTGAAAAATATCACCGCTGAGAAAAGTCTGAAATAAAATAAGTAAAAATCCTAAAATCCCAAAATTAATTTTCATGGTCCTCTCCTAATATTTAGGACCATGTGAACATTTTTCTGGGCTAAATGCAATTTTCAAAAATGCAATTTTCAAAAATGCAATTTTCCCTAATTTCACCGAATAAAATCTCAAATAAATATATATATTTATTAAAAATTAAATTTCCATTATTTCCTCTATTTTGAAGAAGTCATATTATCTTCTCTCATAATTTTATTTATTTTGAAATAATTGGAAAAATAATTTCAAATAAAAATCACCTTGATCCAATTTACCAATTTTGAAAAATTCAAAACGGAATTTTATGAAAACCTCCAACTCTCTCACATGGTCCTTGAGTTGCTTAAGGTCTCTAGGATCAAAATGTCCAAATAAACCAAATTCAAAATGCTCAAAATATGGATGCATATGATGACCTAATGATTAACATCCAAATTGAAAATTGGGATGTTACAAGTTCGTACCAAAATAACACCTTAAGACACACATCAACCAAAACCCTAGGGTCACCTAGATACTCCAATGTCACCACAAGTATCCGCGGGTTTGATTACACGATATGCATCACACAATCTCAAATTCATCTATTCAAACCAACACAAAGAACTTCCAAGAGTGCCCCAAAGTTTCTACCGGAGAGTCAAGACAAAAACGTGTGCTAACCCCTATGCATAAGTCCACAAGGTCACAGAACCCGCAAGTTGATCACCAAAACATACATCAAGTAGATCATGTGAATATCCCATTGTCACCACAGATAAGCACATGCAAGACATATGTCAAGTGTTCTCAAATCTTTAAAGACTCAATCCGATAAGATAACTACAAAGGGAAAACTCAATCCATTACAAGAAGGTAGAGGGGGAGAAACATCATAAGATCCAACTATAATAGCAAAGCTCGCGGTACATCAAGATCATGCCAAATCAAGAACATGAGAGAGAGAGAGAGATCAAACACATAGCTACTGGTACATACCCTCAGCCCCGAGCGTGAACCACTCCCTCCTCGCCATGGAGAGAGCCAGGATGATGAAGATGGCCACTGGTGATGATTCCCCCCTCCGTCCGGGTGCCAGAACAGGGTCTAGATTGGTTTTTGGTGGCTACAGATGCTTACAACGGTGGAACTCCCGATCTAGGTTTCTTTTCGAGGGTTTCTGTATTTATAGGAATTTTTGGCGTGGAGAACAAGTCAGGGGGGGTCCATGAGTCAATGACAAGGTCGGAGCGCCTGGAGGTAGGGCGTGCCCTCCAACCTTGTGGTTGGCTCGGGACTCTTCTCGCCCAACTCTTTTGCTTCGGGGGCTTCTTCTGGTCCATAAAAAATCACCGTAAATTTTAGCTCATTTGGACTCTATTTGATATTCCTTTTCTACGAAACTCAAAAACAAGGAAAAAATATAAACTGGCACTAGGTTCTAGGTTAATAGGTTAGTCCCAAAACCTTATAAAATAGCATATAAAACATCCAAGATGGATAATATAATAACATGGAACAATCAAAAATTATAAATACATTGGAGACGTATCACATGTTCCGATGAAAACTTAATACAAAATCATTCAATGACTACATCCTTCAAACACTGGCCCTCTATCGCCCGAGCACCTTCCATAACTTGTGTGAAGTACAGTTCGGGGTGGTGGTGCTCCTTTCCAACAGGTGGAAGACCAGTGGACATATCCATTGGCTTAATCTTCGGCCAATGAACCATGGTCTCTGCAAAGGACAGCCTCGCACCTTCAAGGCACGCGACCGCTTCACGGTGTCAATCCACGGCGATGCGTCACGCAGCCTCTGCACCAAGCCAAAGTAGCTATCCGGAATAGGCTCAGTAGGCCAGAACCAGACATAGAGATCCTTCCGAGCTGGCTCGGCAATCCGATGCTGCTCCATCAGCTGCTTCATCTAGTTACGGAGGAGCGGAGGGTGTTCGGACGCCTGGAACTGAGACTAGAAAAGTTGTCATTCGAAGTCCTCCTCCCGCATTGCGTATTGCTCCGCCACATCAGCCGCACTCTTCAGAAGCTTGGCGAAGACACTTGCAGAGCACCAGATCCACGTCAGCAAGGCGAAACTGGTGCCGCCAAAAACATTCTCCAGTAAGTACTTCTTACCATCGGCGATTTGCCCCACTTGGCGAAGCTCCTCCCGGACACCCCGCACCTCAGTCCTTGCCTCCTGGAGCTCCTTCTCCGCTTTGGACAGCTCGGAGGACTGCTTTTTCTGCTTCTGCTCAAGGGCCTCACATTTCTTGACGGCATCCTTGAGCTCCACCTGCACTTCGGCTACTCGAGCCTCGTGCTCCTCACCAACTGTCTTGGCCTTCTCATGTTCGGCAACTACCTTGTCGGCAGTCACTCTCTTTTCATCCACCTTGCCGTCAGCCCTCTGCAGCACAGCCTTCAGGCCCTCAACCTCAGTGGTGGCAGCTGCATTCATCAAACACCACATGCTCAGCATACAATCCGGAACGTAAGTGTCCAACGGTGCTAAATATGCACTTCGGTAGAAGCTTACCTTGTGCCTCATCAAGCCGTTTGTTGATGAGGTTGATCTCTTGATCGGAGCATTTGAGCTTCCGGTCCATCTCCTCCAGGGCAGCAGCATTAGCAGTCGCGGCCAGGGATGAGGCCTGGTCAACTCTTATAAGTCTAACTACTGTGTTAGGTATATTTGACTCTCTATAAGGTTTTTGCAATCCTTACAGAGTCTCAGGTGTTGTTATATATACACGGCACGCTCAACCTTTGACTAAAAAGATAAACCCGAACTGAGGGAAAGGTACATTACATGACTAACCTCAAAGCCTGTTTGAAGGCCTTGGACAGTGTTGTTCCATCTGGATTGGACTGACCGAACACCCCGTAGAACCACACCCATGAGGGTGCAGTGCCCGTCGACGATGACGGAGTTGTTTACCAGCTCCTCCAGAGCGCCCGGTCAGCCCATCATTGCCTGGTTGTTGGTGTTTGGCGCTGGTGGTGGGACCTCAACTTCCTCCTTGTCGGAAGGAGGGATCGGCACCTAGGAAGGCCTTGGGGGATTAGGTGTGGTCGGTTGGGAGGGTCTGGACAGACTGCATCCTCCTCCCTCATTAGCCAGGAGGGACGCATCCTCCTTGTCTTTGGTGGCCCAGGCGTCAGCCTCGGCCATGGTGGCATTGTTCCCCTCCCCCGTGTTCGGACAGGGAGAGGTCCGTCAGGATAGCACTTCCCCGACTCCTTCAGGGATCAGGGGAGGTCCGGAGCGCGACGCGGATCCGCTGAACGCCAAATCAGTGGGCGAAGACATCCCCTCCGATGTCTGCTCGGCGGGGTGGCCGCGCGGTGGGTTGTGATGTCGTACAATCAGCCTCCATGTGCAAGGGCCTGTTAAAGATAAAGCAACTAAAAACACCAAAATGCATACCTAGCAGTAGGGGGCTTGACCCTGGGTTCCCTATCGAGAATCTTCTCGGAGGCCACGGACTCCTCTTCGGAGTCCGAACTATCAGGCAGGACCACACTACAAAACAAAGACACATACGTGACATTTTGGGCCGAACGAAAAAAAAATTCATGCCTATGACACTTCTATGACGATAATTGTGTCAAAACCCGGTATCATCATAGATGTGGTGGGCTCCTACTTCTATGACAAAAAATCATGACAGAAAATGGGCTTTTCATCCTGGGCGGCCGGAGACACAGCTGCATGGCATTCTTTGGGCCATCCATGATGGAAAAAACCGTAGTAGAAGCGAGGGAGAGGATAATATCAGGGAGTTCCCTGTTATAGTGGGTGGTCGAGGGCCGGGCGACACGTATTTCTCTTGTACACGTACGCACGTGGGTGCGAGGCATTGGGCTCTAACAGAACCCGAGTGAGGCGTTTGCCTACTGAACCCGAGCGATCGATCCTTGGCTATTAATTGAACCCGATCCAGCGATTCCTTCGCTGCTACTGCTAACTAAAGCTAATCAAACCTGCCACCTCTTGATGAACAATGAGCATTGTTGGGGGTGGATGAACAGTTCCCGGTGGGGGTTGGTTGAACAGGACCCCGTGGTAGTAGAGGTCGTTGCCGCTGGATGAACATGACAGCGATCGAGCCGGTTGGGGGTGGATGAACAGGACCCCGTGAAGGGATGGATGAACAGGACAACCCCGTGGAGGGCTGGTTGAACAGTAACCGGCGGAGGGCTGGAAGAACAGTAGCCCATGTAGGGGTGGTTGAATAGGACCCAGTGGAGAGGGCTGGTTCAACAGTTGCCGGTGGAGGAGCGGTGGAGGCTCGATGAACAGGAGCCCATGGATGAACAGTGGTTGTTGGAGGCAGGAGGGGAGACACCATGGATGAACAATCGCAGGTGGAGGCTGGAGGAGGTCAACGGTGGATGAACAGTAGCCCGTGGAGGCTGGAGGAGGTCGATGGTGGAGATGAACAGTAGCCCGTGGAGTCCCGTTTTGCAGTACGCCACACCCCTCCCGATGAACAGGACCCCTGTTTTGACCGCAGCACTCCAACACAAGTTTGTGTCCTCCGTTTTGCGGTACGCCACACCCCCCGATCATCAGGACCCCGTTTCGACTGTAGGAGGTCCAAGAGAAGTCTGTTTCCTCCGTTTTGCGGTATGCCAGACCCCTCCCGATGAACAAGATCCCATTTCGACCGTGGCCGGTTGAACAGAAGGTCATTTCCTCTGTTCTGCGATACGCCAGGCCTCGTTTCAATCGGGTGTTCCGTCCAAGCTGGTTGGCTCTCGATGAACACGACGTATTCTGTTGCCTCCCAATGAACATGACGCATTCCGTTGCCTCCCCATGAACCCGACGCTGTTTCTCCGTTCCGACCCAGTCGGTTGGCTTCCAATGAACAGGATGCCGTCGCTGGCTCTCCATGTACACGAGCCCTGGCCGTATGTATGCGCGAGTAGGCGTTCGAGACCCCACCCGAATGTACGTACGTGGCCGTATTTACTTTCTTGCACCATGGTTGTACGTACATGTACACGATATTAACGGGACTGCGTGACATGCTACGTGCGCGTAGACAGACCGATCGACCGGTATGTACACAGACAATGCTTGTTCGCTTCGACCGGGTGGGTCCCAGCTGTCATGGAGGATAAGGACGCACTTCCTTGCGTGCGGAGATGTAGCTGGTGGGTCCCGGGAGTCAGGAGGAAATGTTTTTTTCACGAAATATGGTGGCCCATCCGATGGGTCCCTGCTGTCAGGTGGAGGAATCATTATTTTGCGCGTAATAAGGTTGCACTTCCTTGCTGCGGGGTGGACCCAACTACCAGCCTCTCCACGAGTACTACTCTTCTGATGGAAGTTGTTCCTTGACCACGTTGACCACGCCGCGCCGAGAGCACCAGGGCGATGGACGACGGCGAGGCCTAGGAAGGGGATGACATGGAGCCGGGGAAGATGCGACAGTTGATGGCCACGCAGAGAGGAGTACGAGGGTCCACTAGTTCAGCTGCGGCGTGAGGCTGCCATCACCGCAGAATAACAGGGGATGTGGGTGAGTAGAGGGATGGCCTAGCCAGCAGTGGGAGTGGTACGGGCAGTGAGTCCTCTATGGCAGCATAACCGGCCATGGGAGGCAGGAGCACGCAGCACGACCAACGCTGGTTTGGGCGGCTAGAGCAAGAAGACCAGAGGTTGAAGAAGCACGACGTTCGTTGGATGGACATCGTACGGTCACTGGAGCTAGAATCGTTCATATTGACTAAGTTGACAAAGTCCTGCGTCCTCGTCAACTTAGTAGGCCCACAAGTCAGCCTCCCACTATGGTGGGTCCTAGCTAGCAGGGTGAGTATTCATTTTTTGTGCGTAATAAGAAGCAATTCCTTGCATGCGAAAATATAGCTGGTAGGTCCGAGCTATCAACGGGGGGGGGGCATTTTTTCATGAAAATACAGGCCCTTCCGGTGGGTCCCAGTTGTGAGGTGGAGGAATCATTATTTTGCGCGTAATAAGGAGGCATTTCCTTATGTGTGGCCGTGGACCCAGCTGCCAGCCTCTCCATGTACAATCTACTTCTGATGGATGTCATTCATTGACCACGCTGCGCCGAGAGCACCAAGGCGATGGACGACGGTGAGGCCTAGGAAGGGAATGACATGGAGCCGGGGAAGACTCGACAACGGTTGCCCACGTAGTGTGGAGTACGAGGATTTACTGGTTCGGCTGTCGTCGCCAAAAAATAACAGGAGGTCTCGGTGAGTAGAGGAATTGCCTGGCCAGCGATGGAGTACGGTGGGGCGGTGCGGCCTATTCGGTAGCACAGCCGGCCACGGGAGGCCGGAGTAGGCAGTCCCACTGCCACTGGTTTGGACGGCTGGAGCAAGAAGATCAGATATTGAAGAAGAGGCATGGTCGTTGGATTAACATCCAACGGTCACTACTGCTAGAATCATTTGTGGACTAAGTTGACAAAGTCTTTCGTACATGTCAACCTAGTAGACCCACAAGTCAGCCTCCAAATCTGTCCCAAATAGCATACAACCCGAAATTTCTAGCCAGATTCTAATTAATTTAAAAACTAAACATACCTTAATTTAAATCCAACGAAATTTTACCCGCACATAAACAATGAAATTTAAAATATAAAATCCGAAAGAAAAAAGTATTTTGGAACTAATTGCCTGTTTGATGTATTTTTTCATTTTACAGCCCATTTATTATTACTTATAGCCCATTTCTTATTACTTATAGCTCATTTTCCGGGCAAGCCCGAATTGCATCCCTCCTCGTCTTGAAAGATTTCCGGCACAGTAGGGCATAGAAAAGCAAGTAGGCCTATGTTGGTTATTCTTCAAAAAACAAAGTAGTTGGGCTTGCCATTTTCAGAAAGGAAAAAACAAACTGGGCTAGTCATGTGGTAAACATATGAAATAAAAGCCTGGGCTAGATGGGCCACAACTCCCGCACAACCCAGTTGATACCCTTCTCCATCCAGAAAAAACAAAATTACTGTGCACACTGCTGGGTCCCTACTGTCATCCTCACTATGTACAGTCATCTCCTTATTCCTCTCGGTTGTTGACCATGTTTACAACACCGGAGGGCGGCGCCGTGGCAAGCAAACCAAGGTGGAGGACGATGGTGAGGCCTCGGACGGGAATGAACAGGAGCCAGGGAAGATGCGTAGAGTTTAAGGGTGCGATGTGGCCATATTGCATGCGCGGCAGCACAGCCAGCCGTGGGAGGCGGGAGCAAGCGGTCCTGGTGGCGCTGGTTTGGCTTTGGCGGCTGGAGGAAGAAGAGACTGAAGAAACACGACAAACGTTGAATGTCAATCCAACGGTCAAGGTTGGCACAATCGTTTGTTGATTAAGCCGACACCAAGTAGCATCCTTTTTATATATATAGGTAGAAAAGAAAAATTGGGCTCGTTCGCCTGATAAGATTACCGAAACTGCGACCGTTCGATCTTGTGTCGCAACTAAAACTGCGGGGAAAATGCCTTTGTCTGCCATCCTCCTCCCAGGGAACGTTCGCCACATAAGTGACTAGCACCTGATAACCCACAAGTATAGGGGATCGCAACAGTTTTCGATATGTAAGAGTGTCGAACCCAAAGAGGAGCTAAAGGCAGAACAAATATTCCCTCAATATCTATCGACCACCGATACAACTCTACGCGTGCTTGATGTTCGCTTTAACTAGAACAAATATGAAACTAGAAGTACTTTGTAGGTGTTGTTGGATTGGTTTGCAAGATAATAAAGAGCGCGTAAATAAAAGGTAGTGGTTGTTTAGATAAATAAACAATAAAGTAAATACAGCAAGTGTGGAAAAGTGGTGGTAGGAGTTGTGAAATTGCCCTTAAGCAATTGACTACTTTACTAGACCGATAGCAAGTATTATGTGGGAGAGGCCACTGCTAGCATGTCATCCCTGACTTGGAATTCTATGCACTTATGATTGGAACTATTAGCAAGCGTCTGCAACTACTAACGTTCATTAAGGTAAAACCCAACCATAGCATTAAGATATATTGGTCCCCCTTCAATCACGTAAGCATCAATTTCTATGCTAGGTTGAAGCTTCTGTCACTCTTGCCCTCCAATACATAGTCCTATCAACATACAACTAACCCTATGGTGTGATCCACGCGCGCGCTCATATGATGGGCACCAAAGTACAGCAAAATAACCACAAGCAAATTAAATCAATCATAGCAATTCATCAACCACCGATAGGACAACGAAAATCTACTCAGACATCATAGGATGGCAACACATCATTGGATAATAATATGAAGCATAAAGCACCATGTTCAAGTAGAGGGTACAGTGGGTTGCGGGAGAGTGGACCGCTGTAGATAGACGGGGGAAGGTGATGGAGATGTTGGTGAAGATGGCGGAGGTGTTGGTGTAGATTGCGGTGATGATGATGATGGCCACGGCAGTGTTCCGACACCAACGGAAGAGAAGGGGAGAAGGGCCCCTTCGTCTTCTTCTTCCTTAACCTCCTCCCTAGATGGGAGAAGGATTTCCCCTCTGGTCCTTGGCCTCCATGGCATGGGAGGGGCGAGAGCCCCTCCGAGATTGGATCTGTCTCTCTGTCTCTCTCTGTTTCTGCGTTCTGTCCTGCTGCCCTTTCACCGTTTCGTATATATATATGGAGATCCGTAACTCCGATTGGACCAAAACATTCGCCGTGATTTTTTCCAAAAAATTAGCCTTCTTGCAGCCGAAGAAGGGCATCAACCGCCTTACGGGTGGACCACGAGGGTCAGGGGCGCGCTCAGGGGGTGGGGCGCGCCCCCCTACCTCGTGCCCACCTCGGACACCGTTTTGCATTGATCTTTCTTCCAGATTTTCCAAATATTCCAAAAATAAGCTCCGTCCTTTTTTATCCCGTTTGGACTCCGTTTGATATGGATATTCTGCAAAACATAAAACATGCAACAAACAGGAACTGGCACTGGGCACTGGATTAATATGTTAGTCCCAAAAATAATATAAAAAGTTGCCAAAAGTATATGAAAGTTGTTGAATATTGGCATGGAACAATCAAAAGTTATAGATACGACGGAGACGTATCAACATCCCCAAGCTTAATTCCTGCTCGTCCTCGAGTAGGTAAATGATAAAAAGATAAGTTTTGATGTGGAATGCTACCCAGCATAATCTTGATCACATATCTAATCATGGCATGAATATTAAGATACGAGTGATTCAAAGCAATAGTCTATCATTTGACATAAAAACAATAATACTTCAAGCCTATTAATAAAGCAATCATGTCTTTTCAAAATAACATGGCCAAAGAAAGTTATCCCTACAAAATCATATGGTCTGGCTATGCTCCATCTTCACCACACAAAATATTCACATCATGCACAACCTCGATGACAAGCCAAGCAATTGTTCATACTTTTGACGTTCTCAAACCTTTTCAACTTTCATGCAATACATGAGCGTGAGCCATGGACATAGCACTATAGGTGGAGTAGAATATGATGGTGGAGAAGACAAAAAGGAGGAGATAGTCTCACATCAACTAGGCGTATCAACGGGCTATGGAGATGCCCATCAATAGATATCAATGTGAGTGAGTAGGGATTGCCATGCAACGGATGCACTAGAGCTATAAGTGTATGAAAGCTCGAACTAAAAACTAAGTGGGTATGCATCCAACTTGCTTGCTCATGAAGACCTCGGGCATTTGAGGAAGCCCGTCATCGGAATATACAAGCCAAGTTCTATAATGAAAATTCCCACTAGTATATGAAGGTGATAGCTCAAGAGACTCTCTCTATATGGAGAACATGGTGCTACTCTGAAGCACAAGTGTGGTAAAAGGATAGTAACATTGCCCCTTCTCTCTTTTTCTCTCATTTTTTGTGGGCTTCTTTGGCCTCCTTTTTTTGGTGGGCTTCTTTGTGCACTTTTATTTTTTGTAAAGTCCGGAGACTCATCCCAACTTGTGAGGGAATCATAGCTTCCATCATCCTTTCCTCACATGGGACAATGCTCTAATAATGATGATCATCACACTTTTATTTACTTACAACTCAATATTACAACTCGACACTAGAACAAAATATGACTCTATATGAATGCCTCCGGCGGTGTACCGGGATGTGCAATGATCTAGCATAGCAATGACATCAGAAAATGGACAAGCCATGAAAGCATCATGCTAGCTATCTTACGATCATGCAAAGCAATATGACAATGATGCTCAAGTCATGTATATGATGATGATGGAAGTTGCATGGCAATATATCTCGGAATGGATATGGAAATGCCATGATAGGTAGGTATGGTGGCTGTTTTGAGGAATGTATATGCTGGGCTTATGGTACCGGCGAAAGTTGCGCGGTACTAGAGAGGCTAACAATGGTGGAAGGGTGAGAGTGCGTATAATCCATGGACTCAACATTAGTCATAAAGAACACACATACTTATTGCAAAAGTCTATTAGGCATCAAAACAAAGTACTACGCGCATGCTCCTAGGGGGATAGATTGGTAGGAAAAGACCATCGCTCGTCCCCAACCGCCACTCATAAGGAAGACAATCAATAAATAAATCATGCTCCGACTTCATCACATAACGGTGCACCATACGTGCATGCTACGGGAATCACAAACCTCAACACAACTATTTCTACTAATCCACAACTACCCACTAGCATGACTCTAATATCACCATCTTTATATCGCAAAACTATTGCAAGGAATCAAACATATCATATTCAATGATCTACAAGTTTTATGTAGGATTTTATGACTAACCATGTGAATGACCAGTTCATGTCATCTCTCTAAATAGATATAAGTGAAGCAAGAGAGTTTAGTTCTTTCTACAAAATATATGCCCATGCTCTAACAAATATAAGTGAAGCAAAAGATCATTCTACAAATGGCGGTTTTCTATGTAAAGCGAAACAGGCAATCCAAACTTCAAACGATATAAGTGAAGCACATGAAGCATTCTATAAAGCCATACTCAAAAGATATATGTGAAGTGCATAGAACATTCTATAAATCAACCAAGGACTATATCATACCAGCATGGTTCATAAAAGAATGATGAAAACTAAATGCAACAGACGCTCCAAGATTGCACATATCGCATGAACGAAACGAATCCGAAAACATACCGATACTTGTTGAAGAAAGAGGGGATGCCTTCCAGGGCATCCCCAAGCTTAGACACTTGAGTCTCCTTGAATATTTACTTGGGGTGCCTCGGGCACCCCCAAGCTTGAGCTCTTGCCTCTCTTCCTTCTTCTCACATCGAGACCTTCTCGATCATCGAACACTTCATCCACACAAAACTTGAACAGAAAACTCGGTAAGATCCGTTAGTATAATAAAGCAAATCACTACTCTAAGTACTGTTGCAAACCAATTCATATTTATTTTGCATTGTGTCTACTTTAATATAACTTTTTCATGGCTTAATCCACTAAAATGAACTGATAGTTTCATCAAAACAAGCAAACTATGCATCAAAAACAAAATCTGTCTAAAACAGAACAGTCTGTAATAATCTGAACATTCACCATACTTATGATACTTGTAAAATTCTACCAAAATTTGGAAAAATAAACAATTTGTATAGGAAGACAGTGCAAAAAGAATCAGAACCATTTGACGTTCTAGTAAATAATGTAAAATCACGCACTACAGCCAAAGTTTCTGTCATGCACCGTACAAACCAACAAGCATCTAAAACATCCTAAAGGCAAACCTTGGCACCTTATTTTTATAATAAATTGGAATTGTACAAGGGGATAATTATTTTTGTTGAAAAATTTATGTAATCAAGATTCACAAAGTTGCTGTGAGTATGAACAAAGTTCAAGGAGCTCTCCCACTTCAACAATGTTTGTCTTTCTCACATTCACTTTCCTTTTTGAAAAAGATTTAGGTTCCCATCTTTATTTTTGTTGTTTTTAAACTATATAAAAGCTCTCAACAGAAGTAAATGACTCTCTAAAACTTCTGGGTTGTCTCCCTGGTAGCGCTTTTTTTAAAGCCATTAATCTAGGCATATAGTGGTCAAGTAATGAATCCACCCGGATCCCAAGGTATATCAAAGCTAATTTTAATTAACAATGATTTGTAATTTAGTAGTGAGCACAAAGTAACATATATCATGCAACAACAAAGTCTAACTCTCTTCCTATCCATCGGCGTGTCATAAAAGAACAATTCATGCACACATAGTAAAGGCCAATGCATAGTATAAACCGTTTCTTGCAATTTTATCATATTGGAAACATAGAGAGGTGGAGATATAGTTCCTCTCTCATAATAATTGCAAGTAGGAGCAGCAAGCACATGCATATTATATCTATCAAAATCATCATGTGTAGTAGTAAAAGGCAACCCATCAATACAATCCTTAGTAAGCACAGTCTTCTCCGATATAGTGTAGTTTGGAGAATTCAAAAAGATAATAGTACTATCATGTGTGGGTGCAATAGCAACAATTTCATGTTTAACATAAGGAACTATAGCAAGTTCATCTCCATAAGCATAATTCATATTGGCATCTTGGCCACAAGCATAGCAAGCATCATCAAAAAGGGATATTTCAAAAGAATCAACGGGATCATAGCAATTATCATAGCATTCATCCTTCGGTAAGCATGAAGGGAAATTAAACAATGTATGAGTTGAAGAGTTACTCCCATTAGAAGGTGGGCACAGGTGATCAATCCGCTCTTCCTCCTTTTGTTCTTCGCTCTCCTACTCATCTTTTTCATCCAATGAGCTCACAGTTTCATCAACTTCTTCTTCCATAGATTCCCTGCAAAATATTAGTCTCTTCTTGGACAGCGGAGACTTTCTCAATAAGCGCATTAGTATAGGAATTATATTCATAATTATCATAGCAATATTTTAGGATAGCTAAATTTTCAGGCATATAAACATCATCATCAAAAGCTTCATTCTTTTCAAACAAAGATTCAATTTCATAAGCACCCTTAAAAGCAACGAAATCTTCTATTTGTTCCACATCATAGTAATCATATATACCATTAGCATAAGAAGCTAAGGTTTCATTATCATTAAATTGGCATTAAAAGGAAAGGTGTGGAGCCTTCATCCTAGAGCAACAAGTATAATCATAACTCAGGAATACTTGCCGAGCATGCCACTTCAATATATAAATTTGATCCCATAATGGTTTCCCTTTTTGTGTCAAGCGATAATCCCTAAAGTATTCACGTTGATCCAATGTTACTCCCATTATTATATTGAATGGGGTTTTCTCAGGATTATCAAAGTAGTACATAATTTTTGTCACATAACAAGCATCGAGGGTTTTAGGAGGTTCCTCATCTCCATGAGTAGCAAGTACACCTACGTTTTTTGGTATTTCGTGTTCCATATCCATAACTAAAGATAGAGAACAACTAAGAACAGAAAATAAAAATTACTTAGTGATAAAGCAAACAAGCACACATGAGAATATTCACTCCACGCTATTGCTCCCCGGCAACGGCGCCAGAAAAAGGTCTTGATAACCCATAAGTATAGGGGATCGCAACAGTTTTCGATAAGTAAGAGTGTCGAACCCAACGAGGAGCTAAAGGCAGAACAAATATTCCCTCAAGTTCTATCAACCACCGATACAACTCTACGCACGCTTGATGTTCGCTTTACCTAGAACAAGTATGAAACTAGAAGTACTTTGTAGGTGTTGTTGGACAGGTTTGCAAGATAATAAAGAGTGCGTAACTAAAAGGTAGGGGCTGTTTAGATAAAGAAACAATAAAGTAAATATAGAGAGTGTGGAAAAGTGGTGGTACGGGTTGTGAAATTGCCCCTAAGCAATTGGCTAGTTTACTAGACCGATAACAAGTATTATGTGGGAGAGGCCACTGCTAGCATGTCATCCCTGACTTGGAATTCTATGGACTTATGATTGGAACTATTAGTAAGTGTCCACAACTACTAACATTCATTAAGGTAAAACCAACCATAGCATTAAGATATATTGGTCCCCTTCAATCCCGTATGCATCAATTTCTATCCTAGGTTGAAGCTTCTGTCACTCTTGCCCTCCAATACATAGTCCTATCAACATACAACTAACCCTAGGGTGTGATCCACGTGCACGCTCCTATGATGGGCACCAAAGGACAGCAACATAACCACAAGCAAATTAAATCAATCATAATAATTCATCAACCACCGATAGGACAACGAAAATCTACTCAGACATCATAGGAGGGCAACACATCATGGTTAATAATATGAAGCATAAAGCACCATGTTCGAGTAGATGGTACAGCGGGTTGCGGGAGAGTGGACTGCTGTAGATAGAGGGGGAAGGTGATGGAGATGTTGGTGAAGATGGCGGAGGTGTTGGTGTAGATCGCGGTGATGATGATGATGATGGCCACGGCAGCGTTCCGGCACCACCAGAAGAGAAGGGGAGAAGGGGCCCCTTCGTCTTCTTCTTCCTTGACCTCCTCCCTAGATGGGAGAAGGGTTTCCCCTCTGGTCCTTGGCCTCCATGGCATGGGAGGGGCAAGAGCCCCTCCGTGATTGGATCTGTCTCTCTGTCCCTCTCTGTTTCTGCATTTTGTCCTGCTGCCCTTTCACCGTTTCGTATATATATGGAGATCCGTAACTCCGATTAGACCAAAACCTTCGCCGTGATTTTTTTCCAAAAAATAGCTTTCTTGCGGCCGTAGAAGGGCATCAACCGCCTTACGGGTGGACCACGAGGGTCAGGGGCGCGCCCCCTACCCCGTGCCCACCTCGGACACCGTTTCGCGTTGATCTTTCTCCCAGATTTTCCAAATATTCCAAAAATAAGCTCTGTCCGTTTTTATCCCGTTTGGAGTCTGTTTGATATGGATATTCTGCGAAACATAAAACATGCAACAAACAGGAACTGGCACTGGGCACTGGACCAATATGTTAGTCCCAAAAATAATATAAAAAGTTGCCAAAAGTATACGAAAGTTGTAGAATATTGGCATGGAACAATCAAAAATTATAGATACGACAGAGACGTATCAGCACCCTTGGTTTTCAATCGAGAGGTCTTGGGTTCGAGTCCCAGTCAATTTTGTCCTCCTTCCTTCCTCACAAAAAAATGAAAATCAAAGACTTCAGAAGGCGTACAGAACAAGCTAGTGTACCAGTAAAGAGACCTTGCTGAGTTTTAGAAAAAAGAGAGATGTGTTCCTATAGCTGGTTCAAATCCAAACCTAGACTATGACTATATACGGTGCTATGCTACTCTGCAAGTAATGAAACTGACATACCCAACATTCGCTTCTCCTCTTCTCTACTTACTCTGCCTAGCATCAGAAGCTCTGGCCGCAACAACCATGTCCGCTGGCTGCATGTCCACCTGCTCTTCACCAGGCAACAACCAGATATGCGCTAAGACACCACCCGTACCATCGCCTGTGGGTCTCATCACACCCCCGTCGGCACATGCACCGCAGCCGGTTGCTCATCGCAACCCGCTGCCGTTAGTGTGGTGCCACTGCTGCAAATCACGCAGAGTCATCTGTCGCGTCTCAACCACAATCCTCAACCCTGGCCGAGTCATCTACAAGTGCCCAAATCATGGGGTAATAATATGTTTTTAAGTGTTGTTCTTCTGCTTTCAGTTACTAATTTTTTAATAGTTTGGTTGATGATCTTCCAATTTGATTCGTGTAGAAAAGGGACGATTCGTGTGATTTGTATTTCTGGGAAGTTGTTGATGTGGGGGAATGCAACTACGCTGATTATTTGGTTAGTCGAGGAATCCCAATACCAGTAGGTTGGGATGTTGGACAAGTAACTGAAGGAACGACAGAAGAGGAAGATGCAGAGTACAATGTTAAAGATACAGTTCCTCTGATGATGGTCAAGCAACAGCTGCTGAATGGCCTTAACAGCAATGAGGAGATGAAAGAGCTTGTGATGATAATGGGAAAAATCGATGTGCTCTATAGGATGATTGTCTCTTTATTTGCAGTGTATGTAGTACTCGTGATGCATTTAGTGGCTATGACATGAGCACTTTGACGAAACTAGTAATGAATGAAACCTGTTTACCAGGCTGGGCGTAGTGTTGTGAACATCTAATGATTTCTATTAATGGAAATCGGGGGTATCCCCTTTTTCTCATAAATAAATAAATAGCAGAGGCCCTTTTTCTCATAAATAAATAAATTAGCAGAGGCCCTATCGGGTCAGCTTTGTTCCCATTCGAAGACATCCAGCAAATTGCAGTCCAACAACAAACTATGTCATCAAATTCAAGTTTCACAACCAAATATGAGTACAACAAAAAAATGTCATCATGTTTTAGTCGTCATACAATCACCAAACCCAAATCAACATACATAACAAGTGATGTTATCACAGCAAAATACTAAACAACATGTTCATCAGGTTTTAGTTGTTATAGAAAACACAACTTCACATAGTAGATAAAAAACATCTTCTAATAGGCAAATACGACAAAAGCAATCTACTCATCATCCGTAGCAGCAGCGTCAACATCTTCGCCATGTGTATCAGTCTGAATCGTAATTCCCCACAATGTCATCTTCTTCTCCATCCTCAATGTCCTCGAACGTTGGCTTCTTCTTGATCAACTCTTGTATGTCCACAGCACGACAGGCAATCTTTTTGCCAACGTCATTGACGTGATGGTTCTCAAAGATATTAGGAACATCTGTGGAATCTTGTACATCAGGAGGAGTGTAAGCATCATCTTGTTGTGCAACTTTATTAAACAAATTCCTCTGCTCAAACCTTTGCAATACTCTCTAGTCATCGCTACGTGCAAATGTGTCTTCCAAGAAAAATATATGTGTTGCTTGATTTGCAAAAATAAAAGGCTCGTTGGTCTGTTACACTGCCTTGACATTGATGGATTTGAAATAATCATCAGCTCTGGGTTTTGCGATCCTGGAAAACAGGTTATACTAACGACATCGCAACAGAAACACACACTGATGATCCTCGAAACTGGAGATATACTACAACTGAACAATGTTTGTTATGTTAGCATACATTTCAGTTGTCTCTCTGTCGTACGTATCCATGCTCATGATGGCACTATTTTGTGTCTTCCTGCATTCATCGCGTGCAAGGGTGTTGTAGCGCACATCTCCAACAACGCAATTCATAATGTATTACTCGAGTATCAGGACCCATTGCTAGTGCGTAAAGGGCATCATCAACTGCCTGCCCACCCTCCCGTATCTTCTTAACCTATGGTTAGAAAATAGACAAGCTGGTCATCTTATGTACTCAATATATTAAAAAAACTGACAGTGCAGTTCAAAAGCTTACGTGGCTCTTGAACCATTTCGCAAATCCTACCATAACCAGTTTGTCAACATTTCTTGGATTTTTTGGTAGTAACTCCTTTTTGTAGATGTTGTACAACATAGTGATCGCGTCAAACATCTAAATATATAAGAATGTGCTGCAAGTTTAGTAGATTATGATGTATAAGCTGCATTACTTAGCACTTACTTGATATAAGGTAGTATCTCAGGACAGTTATTCAACACATACTGTCGGTGTCAAAACTAGCGGATCTCGGGTAGGGGGTCCCGAACTGTGTGTCTAAGGCGGATGGTGACAGGAGGCAGGGGACATGATGTTTACCCAGGTTCGGGCCCTCTCGATGGAGGTAATACCCTACGTCCTGCTTGATTGATCTTGATGATATGAGTATTACAAGAGTTGATCTACCATGAGATCATAGAGGCTAAACCCTAGAAGCTAGCCTATGGTATGATTGTTGTTGTCCTACGGACTAAATCCTCCAGTTTATATAGACACTGGAGGGGGCTAGGTTTACATAGAGTCGGTTACAAGGGAGGACATCTACATATCCGTATTGCCAAGCTTGCCTTCCACGCCAAGGAAAGTCCCATCCGGACACGGGACGGAGTCTTCAATCTTGTATATTCATAGTCCAACAGTCCGGCCAAAGGATATAGTCCGGCTGTCCGGAGACCCCCTAATCCAGGACTCCCTCAGTAGCCCCTGAACCAGGCTTCAATGACGATGAGTCCAGCGCGCAGATTCGTCTTCGGCATTGCAAGGCGGGTTCCTCCTCCGAATACTCCATAGAAGATTTTGAGCACAAGGATAGTGTCCGGCTCTCCAAAACAAGTTCCACATACCACCGTAGAGAGAATAATATTTCCACAAATCTAATCTGCTAACATGTTTAGCAACATGACATCATGCCATGGCCCGGTCTTTATTCGAACCGTTTTTCTCAACCAGCATTGCACATATCGCGAGGCGGTTTTCCTGGCACGTCTTGTCAAAGCATAGATCGTGTCCCCCTTATTACGGGATTCTCATCAATACGGATGTGGGTAACCCAATTGTGCATGTTGGTATGACTCCTCGATTTTAGGCAAGTCCCAAACGGCCATGAGGAGGACGCTTGATATTCACCCTCTTTATAAAGAGGCCAAGGCCTGTCCTTTTTTCCCTCTTGTGCTTAATCGAATCCTTCCCCCGCCTCGAGTTCCAACACCCAAGGCTCAGGTCAGGCGCTTCGGACCTTCAACCATGTTCGGATCCAACCTCCAAGGTCGGTGGATGCCTTCCTCTATCACAGAGGAGGACATCAAGAAGCTGAGAGAGGCCAGGTATCTGACCTCCGTAATCTCGCACAGGCTGCCTGCCCGAGGGCAGGTCATCCCCACTCCCGAACCCAACGAGATTGTTGTGTTCATCTCTCACTTCCTCCAAGGGCTAGGCCTCACTCTGGATCCCTTTGTTAGGGGGCTCATGTTCTATTATGGGCTGGATTTCCATGATCTGGCCCCGGATTCCCTCCTTCACATCTCGTCATTCATCGTCGTGTGTGAGGCCTTCCTTCACATTACCCCACACTTCGGCCTGTGGCTCAAGACTTTCAATGTGAAGCCGAAGATGATCGAGGGACGTCACGTAGAGTGCGGAGGTGCCGCAATAAGAAAAAGTGCTGATGTTCCGTGGCAGAGGGTTCCTTCCCAGAGGTGTCCGTTTTATGGCAACGGGAGTGGTTTTATATCACAGCTCCCCGAAGTGCCAAGTGGGTAGCCGCCCCTGCCTTTCGCTCGGGCCCTCCACCACAACTAACGTCATGGATCAACAAGGGGATGAACTGGGGGCCAGTAAATGATGTGCCGATATTGCAGAGTCGCATCCCAGATCTCCTTGAGAGAGATGTCAGCCTGGTCATGGTAATGCAAGTCATGCTAGTTTGTCGAGTCCAGCCTTGCAGACGTCGATCCCTCCGTATGTGGGAATTCAACCTGGAAGGACCGTGAACTATTCAGTACTTCCTCGGCATGACGCTCAAAGAGATGTACAAATTGTTCTTCGGACCCCAAATAGAGTGTCCGAACACCACCGAGGATGCGGATCTGAGCTGTAATCGCCCCGATACCCAAGTAAGTAATCCCATGGCCGAACACATTGTCTTTCTAGTTATCATAACATCATTATGAAAAGTCGCTCTTTGAACAGGACTGGATAACAAAGGCGAAGATGATCAGGTGTTCGGCCCCCCTTCCCGAAGGCTCGGCCAATCCAGTACTAGACAGAATGCTCAAGCCGGCGCCTTATCAGGCGCCCTTAGAGGAAGATAAAGGGGGGAATAAAGAGGCCGAAAGCGAGCCTCACTCACTATTCATCCAAACCGGGGGAGTTAGCGCCTCCGCGAAGGAGGATAGCCAGGGTGAAGAATATGAAATTACCTCTCCCCAAGGAAGGAAGAGGACCACATCGGAAGACCCGGAAACAAAGGTTTCCAAACGGGGCAAGAAATCTCCGCCAGAGGGTCCTGCCTCGGAGGGTACTCTTGCCGCACAGTGTCAGCAAGGGCATCAGCCCTCTACCGAGCTGTAAGTGAACAAAAAGTACTTAATAGTAAAAATATCTTACATTACTTTTGAAGATAGTAACCGAAGCATATATCTTGTAGTTCGGATCATAGCCCTTCTCGACAGAGTTCGTCTTCGGGGGATCTTCTTCTGGAGATGATGGAGAGCGAAACACCTCCACCTGCCACCCCGCCTCATGAGGCGGGCGACCCTGAAGTGTCATTGCGGAGGGTTTCTCCTGATCCGCCAAGCCCAGAGGGTAATCCTTTGGCCACCCGAAGTCCCTAGTATTCGGCTCCTAAAGAGAGCAACAGAAAGAGTCCGGAACCATACAGTGTGCGGTCGGACGCACTGAAGGATCTTCTGGAGCAATATCAGAAGTGCATCGTACGCTAATGGGTATGGTGATTGAAAGGATTTCATCCGTCGAAAGCGGCTTGCATGAAGATTTTATGAGTCTGCTGAAAGGCTTTGAGGTACATGAAATAGTGTATGTTTTTGACAGTACCGCACACGTTAGGTGTGCCCTATGCAGATAGTAGCCCCTGAGACTCTCGTTACCGTTGAGAATGGCGGCAAACAGAGGATCATAGTCCCAGGTAATAATCAAACCGCCTTCATGTGCAGGTGGCTAAAGGTCCGGTGGCTAGCCGGACTGATGAGTTTGCCGAGCTAAAGCGGCAACTTGATGCGGCAGATGCTGACATCGTTCTTGTCAACAAGCGGCTTGACGTGGCACTGGGTATGTGATTTCTCCGATGATCAACACATAGTAATAGGAGGATGATGCCAGTATCTTTAATATGCTGTGACTGCAGATGGAGCTGCCACCGTGGAGACCCTTCGGGCGGAACTTGCCCGAGCCAAGGAACAAGCCAAAAATAACGATGCGGCCACTCTAAAGGCGGTCAAAGAGCTGAGGGCCGAACAGGCCGCGCATTGCCAAAGCAAGGAAAAAATAGCGAAGCTGGCTGTTGAGTTGAAAGATGCTGCTGACTGTTACCAGCTTCTTGAAAAAGAAAGCCGAGCGAAGGCGACGGACCTGGAGAAGGCCATGGTAGAAGCCAAGGAAGCCCGCTCCAAAATCAGAGCAACCAAGGAGGAGCTGCGTCAAGCTGGAGATATCACGGCTGGGAAGCCCTTTTTGTTGCGGACTAAGCTCAGAGATCCGAAGTATGCCCCTCTTGATCAACTATGGAGTTCTGTAGATGCATACGTGGATTTGGCAGCAAGTGCTGCTGATGCGGCCGAGTACTTCAAGGATCAAAAAGATCGTGAAGTGGAAAAGTTGTTCTAGTCACAGTTCCATGCTCCAGTGCGTCTGCTGCTATTGAATGAGCGAATGGCCGAGTGGGCCGAGCTCCATAGGTTGTCCGAACTTGCCATGAGGTCTATTGTGGATCATCTATGGCCTGAAGGGCCAAGGCTGAATAGTTACTTTAGTTTAGTGCAACAATTCCTTGGTGCTGTGTCGCACATCGACGCTATGAAGAGGTCGGCGTGCATAGAGGGTGCGCGGATGGCACTTGCCCGTGTCAAGACATACTGGGCAGAGATGGAGGCCACCACTATTGCAACACAGGGTTCGGCCGTGGGACGAGTAGCTGCCGAGCACTACTTTGAAGAAGTCCTTGAAGGCGCTCGTTCGATAGAGGCTCAGTGCTCGAAGAATATTATGTTCTAGTGACATGTATCCCCATTGTAAAAACAATGTTTTATTGAATTATAAAGGTTGTGTTTATACTTTTGCCTGAAAGTATTATGATGCCTCTTGTGCGGCCGTTTATGTATATATCAATATAACCTAAAAGTTTGTAGTCGTCGGCTTCAGCCCCCACGCATATAATGCGGGGGTGTTCGCAAAAAACGCGTATTCACACTTGATCCAACGTCTTGGTCCATAAAGGAGGTGGTAGCGCAGCGAACGAGGCAATGGGACTATATTGCGTTAACACTTCCACTTAGCCATAGGAGTTTGACGGCGAGACTACTAGATAGCCCCTGGTACCTCCGCGCTCGTCCGAATACGGGGCGCGTACGTACATGACCGGGGAACGGCCCTTCGTTAATGCGGAGGAATCCCGAAGATTCCGCTAAGTCATCGAGTGGTTGACCAATCTCGCGCTTTATCATGACAGTCAGTTTTCGGCTTTCTCTACTGAGGTGCTCATCCGGATGAACCAGGGCACAATCGCAGTAGTTCTCCCAGTGCTATCTTAGCTGATATAGCAGAACGTAAGGTACCAAAACATGGGAGTCAGGCAAACCCAACATTTGACCAAAGACATGTTTTGGAGCAGATGCATATAAGGCCAAACTCGCGACGCCGAACACTCCCTAAGGTATTCGGTCTTTATAACATATGCCGGGCTAAACAATGCCCTCAATAATAAACCCCGAGTGTCCAGGTACGTGCAATATCCTGACGTGGTCACAGCCAATAACGTCAGCATCCTTCTTGGTTGTATTGAGCATCCGGAGGATGTGAACAACAAGAGACAGTAAAAAAGGTTTACGCAGGGTCTTAATCTGAAAAGAAACCTTTGAGCGGGTCCCTACTGCACGTCTGCGCCTGTGTCTCCGTTGTGTCGTGTCCTGGACGGGTGTAGCATGATTTTCATCTACAAAAGAGAAGAACTTAGGTGAAAGTTGTCGTGCCAGAAAATTGGTTATTATCAATAAACCATTGAAATTCAAAATAAGTCAAGTTGAGCCGAAGTAGCCATGATTACACGCGAGAAGCCCCTAGTACCGTCTATGAGGGTTTCACCATCAAACCAATCTCATGTATATGTAGTGATGCGCCGTACTCGTCTAACTGTGTCCGTTGTCTTGACGACATGTCATTTATTCTGGTTGGTGAGGCCGTCTAGTGCTCGGCTGTTAAGGCCGCCGCACATTCTTCCACGCGTAGAGAACACTCAATATTTCCGCTAACTATGATGGTGCCACGTGGACCGGGCATCTTAAGCTTGAGAGAAGCGTAATGTGGTACTGCATTAAAACGAGTGAAACCCGCTCTTCCGAGTAGTGCTTGATAGCCACTTCGGAATGGAGCGATGTAGAAAGTTAACTTTTCGCTTCGGAAGTTGTCGGGAGAATCGAATACAACCTCTAGTAATAGAGAGCCCATACAACGGGCCTATGGGCCTGGTACTACTCCCTTGAAGGTAGTATTACTGTGGTTTATTTTTGTTGGGTCTATCCCCATTTTGCGGACTGTGTCCTGATATATCAGATTTAGACCACTGTCGCCGTCCATAAGGACTCGTGTGAGGTGGTATCTGTTTATTATTGGGTCTAACACCAAGGCAGCCAATCCTTCATCCTGGATGCTTGTCGCGTGATCCCCGCGATCAAAAGTGATCGGGCAGGCCAACCAGGGGTTGAACTTAGGGGTGACGGGCTCTATGGCGCGTATGTCTCGGAGTGCATGTTTGCTTCTCCTCTTCATCACATGGATCATGTTTACTATTTTAACCTCTGGTGGGAATTTTTTCTGTCCTCCAGTCCTTTGCTGGCAAGGTTCATCCTCGTCTTTGCTTGGTGTCTCCCCCCCCCCCTGTGTTCAACATTTAGCTTACCGGCCTGCTTGAAGACCCAGCATTCTCTGTGGGTGTGACTTTGTAACACCCCGTATGTAACATGCCATATTTGTATTCAACTCTTGCCATTTCCGGCGCTAAGTTATTTTATTTCCTCATGTCGGGTTTTTGTCTTCGTGTGCTTTTTCCCTTGTCATGCATCTCATATCATGTCATCATGTGCATTGCATTTGCATACGTGTTCGTCTCATGCATTCGAGCATTTCCCCCGTTGTCCGTTTTGCATTCCGGCGCTCCTATGTCCTCCGGTGTCTCTTTCTACCTATTTTCGTGTGTGGGTGTTAAACTTTTTCGGTTTGGACCGAGACTTGCCATGTGGCCTTGGTTTACTACCGGTAGACCGCCTGTCAACTTTCGTGCCATTTAGACTTCGTTTGATACTCCAACGGTTAACCAAGGGACCGAAAAGGCCTCGTGTATGTTGCAGCCCAACACCCCTCCAAAGTGGCCCAAAACCCACCTAAACCCCCTCCATCGCCTAGATCGTTCGATCACGATCGTGTGGCCGAAAACCGTGCTCGATTTGGAGCCTCCTAGCTCCTCCTATCTATAAAAAGGGCTCCTCCCTGAAATTTTCGGATCTTTCCTACCCTAACCCTAGCCCCCTTCTTCCTCCGCGCGCCGGACAATGTCCGCTGGCGCCGGACGTGTCTGCCCCACTCCCCCCTCCAATCCGCATGCGCCACGTGTCCCGCCGGACCTCTCCCGCCGCCGGCCCGCCGAAGCCCGACTCGGGCCCCCGTGGCCCGTTTCTGTCGCCGCCTCGCCCGGGCGACAGCGCCCGCGCCCGCCGCCTTCCTCCTCCTCCACGGTGCCCGGCTCCGCCGCCGAAGCCGTCGGCCGCCTCTGCCGCCTTGTCGCGCGCCGGCGTCGCCTCCACTCGCCGGCGTCCGCCGAACCCCGCCGACACCCCAGCTTCCGCGCGCCACCGCCTCTGTCGCGCCTCCTCGCCACGGCCACCTCGTCCCCGACCCCGGCGAGCCCCCCGACCACGTCTCCAGCGAGCTCCACGTCTCCGGCGAGCACAGCTCCGGCCGCTGCCTCGGTTCACGCGCCTGATCTAGTTCTAGATCTGAGATTCGGTTGAACTTTGACCTAATTTTCAGTAACTTTTAGCATTTTTCATCATGGCATAAGTCTGCATCCGTGGCTCCAATTCGTGCGTGTACCATATCTAAATGCTTGTCTCGATGAGTACTTCTTTTCATCTCATTGCATCATGTTCATTGGAGCTCATCTTGATGCCCTAAATGCTGTTGGAAGAGTGCTAGTTTCTATTAGTTTCAGACTCATCAGTAAATGCACATTTGTCATTTTTGCCATGATTGATGTGTGCCTCCTATGAACTTGAGCTCTACATGAGTTTTGAAGTATGCCATGCCATCTTTACATGGGTGTATGCCATGTATTTTTGTGATCTCTGTGGTGACTAGCACAAGCATGAAAAGTAGCTTACTTAATGTTGCTGATTTCTGGGACTTAGAAATATTCTAAGTCTCTGTCGTGTCATTATTTTTATGCCATGTGTTCATGTTGCTATGAAGTGATCCGTGCCTATTTTGAGCATGATCAGTAAGGATGTTTTGTAGATATTGTGGTGCTCTATCCATCCATGTATTTGTTTGCAATTATGGAGCACCCTAGCTTGAGTCAATCGAGCTCTACTTTTGCTATAAAATGTTCCTGGTAGAATGTTTACATGTTAAGCATTTTTGCCGAGCTTGTTGTAGCTGATCCATGCATGCTATGTTGTGGTTCTTGCGATGCCTTGCTTTGCCATGATATGTTCCTGTAGCATGTGGTTACCTTGCTCTAAACATTGCTTCCTGATGTTAAATTCCTGACTTGATGTTAATTTCACAAAGTCTGAAACCTGATATCTTTTGCACTTTTGCCATGCTTGTTTGAACCTGCTATCGAGTGAATTAGCCGTAGCTCAGTGTTCATCTTTTGTCAAGCATCTTGAGTGGATCCCTGCCATGTACTTTGTTGCTATGTTAGAGTTCTGTAGCATGTTGTTCTTGATGCATTTAGATGGTCTTGTGCTATTAATCGTAGATCGGTGCCATATTTGTTTTGCTTGTCATTTCCAAACTGTGCATCCGATTCAGGTGATCTTTAAATCGATTTTGACCGAAATCAACTCCTCTTTCCAGTGGAACTCTTGGTTTTCCAAGTTGAGGCCAGGCTCAATCATTCCTTCCCGAAGCATGCATATGCATTGCATATCGCATCCCGCATATCATGCCTTGTTATGCATCATGTTGTTTGTGCATTGCACGTGGTTGATTGTGTCTCCCTTTGCTTGTTGTTTTTGCTTGGGTAGAGCCAGGATACGAGTACGTGATCGAGGAGCCCGTTGAGTACGTTTACGAGGATCAAGCTAACGTCAACTCGGAGAACTTTGCAGGCAAGATGACCATACGCTCGAAATCACTTCTATGTTTGCTTGCTAGATGCTCGCTCTTTTGCTATGCATATGCTACTATACCTACCACTTGCTTATCATGCCTCCCATATTGCCATGCCGAACCTCTAACCCACCTTGTCCTAGCAAACCGTTGTTTGGCTATGTTACCTCTTTGCTCAGCCCCTCTTATAGCGTTGCTAGTTGCAGGTGAAGATTGGAGTTTGTTCCTTGTTGAAAATGTTTATTGTTGGGATATCATTATTATATCTTGTCTACTTTAATGCATCTATATACTTTGTAAAGGGTGGAAGGCTTGGCCTTATGCCAAGTGTTTTGTTCCACTCTTACCACCCTAGTTTCCATCATACCGGTGTTATGTTCCTTGATTTTGCGTTCCTTACACGGTTGGGTTATAATGGGAACCCCTTGACAGTTCGCCTTGAATAAAACTCCTCCAGCAATGCCCAACCTTGGTTTTACCATTCGCCACCTAGCCTTTTTTCCCTTGGGTTTCCGGAGCCCGAGGGTCATCTTTATTTAACCCCCCCCCCCCGGGCCAGTGCTCCTCTGAGTGTTGGTCCAAATTGAGCTGCCTGCGGGGCCACCTTGCTGAAACTTGACGGTTGGTGTCAGGACCCCGACTCAATGTCACATCGATCTAGCCTGTAACACCTCATATCACTTTGCGGCCTCACGCACGGTATTCCCACGGGTGTCGCCTTACCTTTGCCCGGGACCGTTTGCGCCTTTTGGCTCACGTATATGATGATGTCGCTAGCATCCATATGATAAGGAGCCCGGGCTGACATGACTAGTTGTAAACCCAAAGTGGCACAGACTTACAGGGACAGGCATCCATGACCCAGCATCGAACGTGTCGGTCATTAGCAAGTGGGTCCGGGCTGTAGCACTGGGCTAGCAGGACTCCGGTAAACCGGGCTGTAGCGGGCTAACAGGGCTCCGGTACTCAATGCGTGACATTTCCCCGAAGGGACGGACACAGGAACGAAGAAGGACACATGCCGGCCAGCCTAAGTGTTCCGGAGCAGTAGCAAGCTACCATGGCTCAATGGAAACACTAGGAGACATTTCCCGGTAAGAGAGGCTACTAAAGATAAACAACTAGATAGTCAGATCCCACACATACCAAGCATTTCAATCATACACACAATATGCTCGATATGTGCAAATACAACAAGGCATCACAACATGACTCTACAACACAAGTACTTTATTTAAAGGCTCAAGGAGCCATACATAACATACATACAAGTACGGGTCACACGACCCACATTCAAGTCATACAGTCATACAAACCAGCAGCGGAAGTAACTTGTCTGAGTACAGACAACTAGTAAAATAAAAGAGGCTTGGAAAGCCTAGCTATGCTACGTGGACCTTCACAAGCTCAGGATTACCACCTGGGCCTTAGTCTACTCATCGATGTCAACGTCTATGAAGAACCCATCAGAAGGGGTTGCAGCGTCTTCTGTAAAATGTAAATTATAGCAACATGAGTACAAAGGTACCCAGCAAGACTTACGTCAGATCCTACATACATGCACATTATCAAGAAGGGTTGGTGGAGTTATTGCAGCAAGCCAGCTTTGACTCTTGGCTAAGCTATCCTACGAGACTCCAACTTGAAATGGTTTTGCGCACACGAGTCCACTACCCAGCACTTCAATACACTACCGAGAATCCACCTCCGTCTTCCTACGGAGGGCCATCCTTGGCACTCACGCTTATCTTGAGGCTTTTAGTAGTATCCAGTTTACTTGTCTATGAACTGTATAAGCAACCAAGTAGTCCTTTACCGTGGACGCGGCTATTCGAATAGATCATGTTAACCCTGCAGGGGTGTACTTCTTCATACATGTTTCCACCACTTAGCGTCTGCACACGACATGTGCTCGGCAGACTTCAAGCGAAAGCCGACGTGGGTGTAGACCACGACCTACCTAAACACCTAAGTCTCTAGTCCAGGGTTATCGCCTATCCAGGTTCCATCCGCAGGGAGTCCGGCCGAAGTTTCCCATACGGCCCCGAACGATGTGTACAGGGTTCCGTGACACCTAACGGGTGCCCGGTATTCCCAGCCACATACCTACCGCATCACAGCCCACCCCTACGGTCAGCGCTGTCCACGGCCTCCAGTAGGCTACAAACACCAGAAACTACTTGCAACTCCTGGACAGAGGACTAGGGTGAATAAGAAGTCGAGCGGGGTCATATTTCAGGGCCCAATGCATGGTAGTAGCTGTATCTTAAATCACGTATACAGATCTCAGTGCTTAAGGTCGGCTTCAATGAAACAACCCACCATGTACTCCTACATGGCCTCTCATCGATACCTTTACCAAACCGTGTTCACCACATCACTCTCACTACCGGCACGATCATTTCACTCTAGCCCATCACCCAGATGAACCAGACCTGACACGACTCTAAGCATAGCAGGCATAGCAAGGTAGGAACAACACATACATATGGCTCAAACAACTCCTACACATGCTAGTGGGTTTCATCTAGTTACTGTGGCAATGACAGGTCATGCAGAGGAAATGGGTTCAACTACCGTAGCACACAGCAGTTTGAAATGCGTTGTCTTAATGCAGTAAAAGAGAGCAGGAGCGAGAACATGGGATTGTATCAATATGATCAAATGGTTGGTTGGTTGCCTGATGGATCGATGCACGGATACGGTTCTTCGCTAGGGTAGTCACGGTACTCCTCGGAGGCAGAACCTGCCGCAAAGAACACCGATACACAACCATCACCAAACAATGTGCGACAATATGATGCATGCATGAAACATGTAGAACCAGATGGGTTTGAATCAATTTAAACCAAAGATTCAAATTTCAAACTCATAAATGGCCCTTTAAAGTGTTTTATCTTGTTCTGCACTAAACCTCAAGTTAGTTTGTTTAAACATGCATGAAACTAGTATATATGGATAGATTGGATTTTTCTGATCATTTTTCATATATAATTTGTTTGATTTGGAGCTACGGTTGAATTTATATGAATTTTTGAAGTTTGGGTTATTTTCTGGAATTTATAAATCATTTTAGATTTATTTTAATTCCAGAAAAGGATTACTGCGTCAGCATGAGGTCATGCTGGCCTCAGCAAGTCAACAGACCCGGTCCAGGTCAAACCTGACGCGTGGGTCCAGGGTGTCAGTGGCTAATTAACTAATTTAATTTAGTTTAAACTAATCTGGATATTTAGCAGAATGGGGCCCCACCTGTCATTGACTCAACAGAGTCAACCGGGGCCCACCCGTGGTCAAAGTCAACACGGCTGCACCGGCGTTTAGCCGCCGGCGAGCTCGACGCGGCGGCGGAAGTGGTTTTGGCCGTTCCGGCCACCAAATGGGGCGCGGAGGGCATCTACGTGGAGCTGGGGACGAACCGCAGCTCTTGGTGGAGTCAGTTGGGGTCGGGGTGGCCGGAGTTGGCGCCGGCGATGACCTAGGCGGCCACCGGAGTTCGGTTGGGGACGAACTCGAGGCTAGGGTGTGCGGTGAGGTGCGGGGAGTGCACGGTTGGACTCAACACAGCGTGGTGAGTGCGTTGGACACCGAGAGGTGGCCGGAGGATGGACGGGAGCATGTCGGCGACGAGATCCACGGCGGTGCGTGCGGGTGATCTTCGTGCGGTGGCTACACGGCTCGGGGGCGAGAGAGGAAGGGTAGGAGGGGTAGCTAGGCTCACAGAGCACCCGTAGAGGCCACCGGCGGGGTCGGGGATGAGCTGATGCGGCGACGGCGTTGAAGGGGATCTTCGGCGACGGTGGACTCGGGCGAGGTCGGTGCGGTGGACTCGGGCCTTGCGAGCACACGGGGCTCGGGTTGCTCGAAGGAGAGGAGGGTGGCGGAGCTCCTGGACACGGTGGCGCGGCGTGGGGTTGACGGAGAGCATGGCTACGGCGAGGGGGTGGCGGCGATGGCGTCGGCCATGGCATGGGAGAGCGAGGGAGAGGAGTTGGAGAGGAGAGGGGACGTCTGGGGGGTTCGGGGGAGAGAGAGGGGTTGATCCACGGCGTTAGCCGGGCGAGTGGAGCGGCGAGGCGGCGAGCAGGTGCGTGGCACCCATGCGGTGCTCGCCGTCGAGCACCTACCTGCCTGCCTGGCCGGCAAGCAGCTCGCTGGCGCGGCGCTGGGCTGGGCCGGCAGGTGGGCCGGGTTGCAGGCGCGAGGTAAGTTTCCCTCCTTTCTGTTTTTTTTGTCTTTTTCTATTTTTCTACAACTTTGTTGAATTATTAAAAATACCTAGGCAACTCCTAAAATCACCAAACTGCTCCTGGTCCATAGTTGGATTATTTCCAACATGAAACATTTTAGTTTGGAGATATTTGAGCATTTGAAATATTTTATAAATTTAAAATGCCCAAATTCAAATAATTATGAATTAACTCAAAGACCTTAGGATGACCTAGAAAAATGTGCAACACTTTTGGCAGAGGTTCTGAACCAAGACAAAAATGATGGACATTTTAGAAGGGCATTTCAGGTTCATTGAAATTATTTTTAGTAAACCCTAGTTGTTTTCAGAGGGGGTTGGGGGTTCTGGCATCCCCACTTCAAGTTTCTGATGATATGATAGACATGATGCAACACTCCAATGCATGAACTAGCTAGGGTGTGACAACTCACCCCCACTCAAAAGAATCTCGTCCCGAAATTTGGGTTCCTCCGGGAAGAAGGCGGGATACTCGAGTCGAAGACGATCCTCCCTTTCCCAAGTTGCTTCATTCTCAGAATGGTGCGACCATTGAACCTTGAGAAACTTGATATTATGACGTCGAGTGGTACGCTCAGCTTGATCGAGGATACTAACGGGGTACTCTCGATACGTGAGATTATCTTGGAGATCAAGCGTTTCGTGGTCCACTCCACGGATAGGATCCGAGAAGCAACGCCTGAGTTGGGAAACGTGGAAGACATCGTGGACTCTGGAGAGATGCGGAGGTAGTTCCAATTGGTAGGCAACTTCTCCTCGTTTTGTGAGAATGCGAAAGGGTCCAATGTAACAAGGAGCCAATTTGCCCTTGATACCGAAGCGATGGGTTCCCTTCAGAGGAGTAACCCGAAGGTAAGCCTTCTCGTCAATCTCAAAAGTCATAGCCTTATGTTTTCGGTCATATTGACTCTTTTGACGAGATTGGGCTGTTTTCAACTTTTCACGAACGATGCGAACTTGCTCTTCTGCTTCCTGAATCATATCTGGGCCAAAGAATTGTCTTTCACCGGTTTCTGACCAGTTAAGAGGCGTTCGACACCTTCGTCCATAGAGAACTTCAAAAGGGGCTTTACCCAAGCTGGATTGATAACTGTTGTTATAAGCAAATTCGGCAAATGGAAGGCATTTCTCCCACTCCATTCCGAATGAGATAACAGAAGCTCGAAGCATGTCTTCTAGAATTTGGTTGACGCGTTCCACTTGACCACTTGATTGAGGGTGGAAAGCGGTACTAAAAGAAAGGCGGGTTCCCATAGCATTTTGGAAACTTCCCCAAAATCGAGAGGTGAAAAGACTTCCTCGATCCGAGTTAATTTCCAAAGGAACACCATGGAGAGACACTATTCGAGAGATGTACAAGTCTGCTAACTGACTAGCAGTTATACTCTCACGAACAGGCAGGAAATGGGCCACTTTGGAAAGACGATCGATAATGACGAAGATAGCATTATTCCCTCTCTTGGTCCTGGGAAAACCGGTGATGAAGTCCATACCAATTTTATCCCATTTCCATTCAGGAATAGCTAGGGGTTGAAGGGTGCCAGCAGGCCGTTGATGCTCTGCTTTTACACGACGGCAGACGTCGCAATTAGCAATATACTGAGCAATTTCTCTCTTCATCCTAGTCCACCAGAACCTCTGGCGTAGGTCCTGATACATCTTGGTACTACCGGGATGAATGGTGAGAGGAGATTCATGAGCCTCCTTAAGGATCAACTGCCGTAGATGCTAGTTCTTGGGAACCACTAAACGGTTCTCAAAGTACACAACACCATGATCATTTGTTGAGAAACATCTAGCACCTCCGCTAGCAATGTTCTCCTTGATCTTAGATATTCCCTTATCTCGCTTTTGGGCAGCGTTGATTTGATCCGTAAGAGTAGGTTTCGCCAGCAAGGTGGAAAGAAAACCTTGAGGAACAATGTGAAGGTTAAGCTTCCGAAATTCCTCATGGAGAAGCGGTTGACTTTGTTGTAACATCAGGTTGTTACAATAAGATTTACGACTTAGCGCATCAGCCATGACGTTGGCTTTCCCTGGGGTGTAAGTTATTCCTAAGTCGAAATCTGTGATCAACTCAACCCAACGTCTTTGCCTGAGATTTAAATCCGGTTGGGTGAATATGCACTTCAGACTTTGGTGATCAGTGTAGATTTCGCAACGATTACCGAGAAGGTAATGTCGCCATGTTTTAAGTGCATGGACTACAGCTGCAAGCTCTAGATCATGAGTAGGATAATTCTCCTCATGTGGGTGCAATTGCCGTGAAGCATAAGCAACTACGTGTCGATCTTGCATGAGAATACAACCTAGTCCTTGTCGCGAGGCGTCATAGTAGATAACAAAGTCCTTAGAGAAATTGGGTGGTACCAATACGGGAGCAGATGTCAGGTGTCTTTTCAGTTCCTGAAAAGTGTGCTCACATTGTGGAGTCCACTCGAACTTTTTATCTTTCTTGAGGAGTTCAGTTAGAGGTTTGGCAACTTTGGAGAAATTCTCGACAAAGCGACGGCAATAGCTCGCTAGGCCAAGGAAACTCCGAACTTGCTTGACCGATTCAGGTGGAGTCCAATTAAGGACGGCTTGAACTCGCTCAGGGTTAACAGCAATGCCTTTACCAGAAATTACATGTCCAAGATAGGTCACTTCTGACAACTAGAATTCACATTTAGAAAATTTGGCATAAAGGCGATGCTCTCGAAGTTTCTTCAACACTAGCCTTAGGTGTTCGGCATGTTCTTTCTCGTTCTTGGAGTAGATGAGTATATCATCGAGGTAAACCACGACGAATTTATCCAAATACTCCATGAAGATTGAGTTCATCAACCGAGAGAAGGTGGCTGGAGCGTTGGTTAAACCGAAGGACATGACGGTGTACTCGTATTGGCCATAACGAGTAACAAAGGCCGTTTTCGGAATGTCCCCATTTCTGATTTTGATTTGATGGTAGCCCAACCTCAAATCCATTTTAGAGAAGACTGAGGATCCAGCGAGCTGATCATACAGGTCGTTGATCCTGGGGAGCGGATACTTGTTCTTAATTGTGACCAAGTTGACAGGTCGATAATCTACAACCATCCGGTCCGTACCATCCTTCTTCTTGACGAAGAGGACGGGGCAAGCCCAAGGAGATGAACTAGGTCAGATGAAACCCTTTTTCAAGGACTCATCGAGTTGTTTCTTAAGCTCAGCTAGTTCAAAAGGTGCCATCTTGTAGGGTCTTCTAGAAATCGGGACAGTTCCTGGAATGAGATCTATTACGAACTCGACATCTCTGTCAGGTGGAACACCTGGCAATTCCTCTGGGAAGACATCCGGAAAGTCACGGACTACCGGGACGTCCTCAAGGTCTGGCAAAGGGCTGGCGTTAAGAGAATATAGATGTCGCTTGGCTATTCGGGTCAAGACATTGACTATCTTCCCCGAAGGATGGGTGAGCTGAACAGTCCTAGAGAAGCAATCAATCTTGGCATGATGGGCTGACATCCAATCCATACCCAAGATGATATTAATATCCGAAGATTTGAGAGCTATCAAAGATGCAAGAAAAACAAGTCTGTCGACTTGAATTTCATTTCCATGGCTTACTCTAGAGGTTTGCCATCTAGAACCAGGAATAGAAATTTCCATAGTGGATGGCATGTCACAGAATGCGGTGTTATACAAACGAGCATAATTTCCGGATATGAAAGAATGAGATGCTCCTGTAACGAAAAGAACAGATGCCGAGTGGCAATTAACAAGGAGCGTACCGAGAATGACGTTGGGATCCTCTTGAGCTTCCTCAGCAGAGATACAGTTGACATGGCCACGTGCAGCGGTGGCCGGCTTGGCGTGGAACACTTTCCCTGTTGGCTTGCCGCGGCCAACAGTTTTTGCTGTCTGGTTGGGGTTGGTTTGGGGACACTCGCGCATATAGTGGCCTGATTCCCCACACTTGAAACAAGTCACGGAGCTGGTGCATGGGGAAGCATTGTTGGTTGGACCACCATAGGGCTTGGCTGGTGCATATGGCTGAGCTGGGCGAGGTGCCTGGAAGGATGGCCTCGGTGTGAACCTGGGTAAGAGGGAAATATCCGGACGGTGCAAAGATACTGGCTTTGGTTAAAATCTCGAAACTGCTCTTCGACCGTGTATTCGGGATACCAACGGTAACCCGTCTCGATCATCACTCGGACTAACATAGACGTATGACCGGTCACACCAAAGCATCGGGTCAGGCGAACCACTTGATTTTGGTCGCGAGTGGCCATCTGAAAGCACAACCATAATGCAAAGGCATTAGAATTTCTAGCAAAATTTCGACAGCATAACAACTGTAAATGCTCAAGAAGGGTTTGAGACATTTATAAAAAAAATTGCATAGACACCCAACAATATCATATCAAGGTTCTGGGTTCAACTTATCAGCATAACAAGGTAGTAGAGCTGAACTAGGCTTGTAGTCATCAAACCTATAAGGTACTACTGATTCGTAACACGTGAACCTGATAGAGAGAGAAGATCCTAATCCTTAATCCCCGGTAGAAGAATGGACTGACTCAGATCAGAATGCCATGAGGTAAAGAAGTAAAAAGAGCCTTACGTACCATCCCACAATCAATTCCCCTACATATAACTAAAGCATTTCTAGACTCAACATCGACCAGTTTGTCTTGGAGAACCTACAGGCAGTCCGGCTCTGATGCCAACGCTGTCAGGACCCTGACTCAATGTCACATCAATCTAGCCTGTAACACCTCATATCACTTTGCGGCCTCACGCACGGTATTCCCATGGGTGTCGCCTTACCTTTGCCCGGGACCGTTTGCGCCTTTTGGCTCACGTATATGATGATGTCGCTAGCATCCATATGATAAGGAGCCCGGGCTGACATGACTAGTCGTAAACCCAAAGTGGCACAGACTTACAGGGACAGGCATCCATCACCTAGCATCGAACGTGTCGGTCATCAGCAAGTGGGTCCGGGCTGTAGCACTGGGCTAGCAGGACTCCGGTAAACCGGGCTGTAGCGGGCTAACAGGGCTCCGGTACTCAATGCGTGACATTTCCCCGAAGGGACAGACACAGGAACGAAGAAGGACACATGCCGGCCAGCCTAAGTGTTCCGGAGCAGTAGCAAGCTACCATGGCTCAATGGAAACACTAGGAGACATTTCCCGGTAAGAGAGGCTACTAAAGATAAACAACTAGATAGTCAGATCCCACACATACCAAGCATTTCAATCATACACACAATATGCTCGATATGTGCAAATACAACAAGGCATCACAACATGACTCTAGAACACAAGTACTTTATTTAAAGGCTCAGAGAGCCATACATAACATACATACAAGTACGGGTCACACGACCCACATTCAAGTCATACAGTCATACAAACCAGCAGCGGAAGTAACTTGTCTGAGTACAGACAACTAGTAAAATAAAAGAGGCTTGGAAAGCCTAGCTATGCTACGTGGACCTTCACAAGCTCAGGATTACCACCTGGGCCTTAGTCTACTCATCGATGTCAACGTCTACGAAGAACCCATCAGAAGGGGTTGCAGGGTCTTCTATAAAATGTAAATTATAGCAACATGAGTACAAAGGTACCCAGCAAGACTTACGTCAGATCCTACATACATGCACATTATCAAGAAGGGTTGGTGGAGTTATTGCAGCAAGCCATCTTTGACTCTTAGCTAAGCTATCCTACGAGACTCCAACTTGAAATGGTTTTGCGCACACGAGTCCACTACCCACCACTTCAATACACTACCGAGAATCCACCTCCGTCTTCCTACGGAGGGCCATCCTCGGCACTCACGCTTATCTTGAGGCTTTTAGTAGTATCCAGTTTACTTGTCTATGAACTGTATAAGCAACCAAGTAGTCCTTTACCATGGACGCGGCTATTCGAATAGATCATGTTAACCCTGCAGGGGTGTACTTCTTCATACATGTTTCCACCACTTAGCGTCTGCACACGACATGTGCTCGGCAGACTTCAAGCGAAAGCCGACGTGGGTGTAGACCACGACCTACCTAAACACCTAAGTCTCTAGTCCAGGTTTATCACCTATCCAGGTTCCATCCGCAGGGAGTCCGGCCGAGGTTTCCCATACGGCCCCGAACGATGTGTACAGGGTTATGTGACACCTAACGGGTGCTCGGTATTCCCGGCCACGTACCTACCGCATCACAGCCCACCCCTACGGTCAGCGCTGTCCACGGCCTCCAGTAGGCTACAAACACCAGAAACTACTTGCAACTCCTGGACAGAGGACTAGGGTGAATAAGAAGTCGAGCGGGGTCATATTTCAGGGCCCAATGCATGGTAGTAGTTGTATCTTAAATCACGTATACAGATCTCAGTGCTTAAGGTCGGCTTCAATGAAACAACCCACCATGTACTCCTACATGGCCTCTCATCGATACCTTTACCAAACCGTGTTCACCTCATCACTCTCATTACCGGCATGATCATTTCACTCTAGCCCATCACCCAGATGAACCAGACCTGACACGACTCTAAGCATAGCAGGCATAGCAAGGTAGGAACAACACATACATATGGCTCAAACAACTCCTACACATGCTAGTGGGTTTCATCTAGTTACTGTGGCAATGACAGGTCATGCAGAGGAAATGGGTTCAACTACCGTAGCACACAGCAGTTTGAAACGCGTTGTCTTAATGCAGTAAAAGAGAGCAGGAGCAAGAACATGGGATTGTATCGATATGATCAAATGGTTGGTTGCTTGCCTGATGGATCGATGCACGGATACGGTTCTTCGCTAGGGTAGTCACGGTACTCCTCGGAGGCAGAACCTGCCGCAAAGAACACCGATACACAACCATCATGGCAATATGCGACAATATGATGCATGCATGAAACATGGCAATATGAGTGTGTTGGGCTAATGCAACTAGAACCAGATGGGTTTGAATCAATTTGAACCAAAGATTCAAATTTCAAACTCATAAATGGCCCTTTTAAGTGTTTTATCTTGTTCTGCACTAAACCTCAAGTTAGTTTGTTTAAACATGCATGAAACTAGTACAGATGGATAGATTGGATTTTTCTGATCATTTTTCATATATAATTTGTTTGATTTGGAGCTACGGTTGAATTTATATGAATTTTTGAAGTTTGGGTTATTTTCTGGAATTTATAAATCATTTTAGATTTATTTTAATCCAGGAAAGGATTACTGCATCAGCATGAGGTCATGCTGACCTCAGCAAGTCAATAGACCCGGTCCAGGTCAAACCTGACGCGTGGGTCCAGGGTGTCAGTGGCTAATTAACTAATTTAATTTAGTTTAAACTAATCTGGATAATTAGCAGAAGGGGGCCCCACCTGTCATTGACTCAAGAGAGTCAACCGGGGCCCCCCCGTGGTCAAAGTCAACATGGCTGCACCGGCGTTTAGCCGCCGGCGAGCCCGACGCGGCGGCGGAAGTGGTTTTGGCCGTTCCGGCCACCAAATGGGGCGCGGAGGGCATCTACGTGGAGCTGGGGACAAACCGCAGTTCTTGGTGGAGTCAGTTGGGGTCGGGGTGGCCGGAGTTGGCGCCGGTGACGACCTAGGCGGCCACCGGAGTTCGGTTGGGGACGAACTCGAGGCTAGGGTGTGCGGGGAGTGCACGGTTGGACTCAACGCAGCGTGGTGAGTGCGTTGGACACCGAGAGGTGGCCGGAGGATGGCCGGGAGCACGTCGGCGACGAGATCCACGGCGGTGCGTGCGTGTGATCTTCGTGCCGTGGCTACACAGCTCGGGGGCGAGAGAGGAAGGGTAGGAGGGGTAGCTAGGCTCACAGAGCACCCGTAGAGGCCACCGGCGGGGTCGGGGACGAGCTGATGCGGCGACAGCGTTGAAGGGGATCTCCGGCGACGGCGGACTCGGGCGAGGTCGATGCGGTGGACTCGCGCCTTGCGAGCACACGGGGCTCGGGTTTCTCGAAGGAGAGGAGGGTGGCGGAGCTCCTGGACACGGTGGCGCGGCGTGGGGTTGACGGAGAGCGTGGCTACGGCGAGGGGGTGGCGGCGATGGCGTCGGCCATGGCGTGGGAGAGCGAGGGAGAGGAGTTGGAGAGGAGAGGGGACGTCTGGGGGGTTCGGGGGAGAGAGAGGGGTTGATCCACGGCGTTAGCCTAGCGAGTGGAGCGGCGAGGCGGCGAGAAGGTGTGTGGCACCCATGCGGTGCTCGCCGTCGAGCACCTGCCTGCCTGCCTGGCCGGCAAGCAGCTCGCTGGCGCGGCGCTGGGCTGGGCCGGCAGGTGGGCCGGGTTGCAGGCGCCAGGTAAGTTTCCCTCCTTTCTGTTTTTTTTGTCTTTTTCTATTTTTCTGCAACTTTGTTGAATTATTAAAAATACCTAGGCAACTCCTAAAATCACCAAACTGCTCCTGGTCCATAGTTGGATTATTTCCAACATGAAACATTTTAGTTTGGAGATATTTGAGCATTTGAAATATTTTATAAATTTAAAATGCCCAAATTCAAATAATTATGAATTAACTCAAAGACCTTAGGATGACCTAGAAAAATGTGCAACACTTTTGGCAGAGGTTCTGAACCAAGACAAAAATGATGGACATTTTAGAAGGGCATTTCAGGTTCATTTCATGCAACACTCCAATGCATGAACTAGCTAGGGTGTGACAGTTGGTTTTACTCATAGCTAGTCTCATCTGAGTGTGCCCCGAGAATGAGATATGTGCAGCTCCTATCGGGATTTGTCAGCACATTCGGGCGGCTTTGCTGGTTTAGTTTTACCATTGTCGAGATGTCTTGTAACCGGGATGCCGAGTCTAATCGGATTGTCTTGGGAGAAGGAATATCCTTCGTTGACCGTGAGAGCTTGTGATGGGCTAAGTTGGGACACCCCTACAGGGATTTGATCTTTCGAAAGCCGTGCCCGCGGTTATGGGCAGATGGGAATTTGTTAATGTCCGGTTGTAGAAAACCTAAAGATTACCTTAATTAAAATGAATCAACTGAGTGTGTGACCGTGATGGTCTCTTTTCGGCGGAGTCCGGGAAGAGAACACGGTCTCGAGTTATGCTTGAACGTAGGTTGTTCTAGGATCACTTCTTGATCATAGTTCATCAACCGTGCCTTTGCCTCCTCTTCTCGCTCTCATTTGTGTATGTTAGCCACCATTTATGATAGTCACTTGCCGCAGCTCCACATCATACCTTTTACCCTTCCTATAAGCTTAAATAGTCTTGATTGCGAGGGTGTGAGATTGCTGAGTCCCCGTGACTCACATATTACATCCAAAACTAGATGCAGGGACCGATGATACCGCTCCAGGTGATTCGACTAAGCTCAAGTGGGAGTTCGATGAGGACTCAGGATGATACTACATTTCCTTTCCAGACGATCAGTAGTGGTGCCCAGTTGGGGTGATCGGGGACTTTGTCGCATTTGGGGTTGTTCTTCATTTTGGTTCCGTAGTCGGACCTTGAGTGTAACTGGATGAATGTAATGATATTTACGCTATTTGTGTGACATGGCAAGTGTAAGCCAACTATGTATCTTTTCCCTTATTTATTACATGGGTTGTTGTGAAGATTACCTCACTTGTGACATTGCTTTCAATGCGGTTATGCCTCTAAGTCATGCTTCGACACGTGGGAGATATAGCCGCATCGAGGGCGTTACAGATTTGCAGGTTTATCGGGGGTGACATGAATCTGACATAGTTTGTTGAGAATCTTGTTTAGGCTAGACGGTGCATCTCTGCTGCCTTTGAAAGGGTTTTTCCGCTGACCTGGTGGAGAGCCCCGGAATCCGGCGTTGACCTCCATATTATCTGGGTTGTCTTCTTTATTTCGACGCTTGTTTTAACTGCGTCATGGTTTTCCATTGCCATCCCTGACTTCGGATGTGCTTGGGTCGCTAGTGCTACTGCGGGCTAACCAGCTATCTTCGCCCGCGCAAAAGCGGGTCATGAGGCTTGTCAGGGCTGCCATTGTTCTCGGTTTTTCTTGGCCGAGGTGTCTGGCGAGCCATTCGTCTTGGACGCTGTTCTTGAAAGCTGCTAAGGCTTCAGCGTCCGGACAGTCAACGATTTGGTTCTTCTTAATGAGAAACCTGTTCCACAGCTTTCGGGCTGACTATCGGGGCTGTTGAATTATATGACCTAAATCGCCTGCATCCGGAGCTCGGACATAGGTCCCATGAAAATTATCCCGAAAAGCATCCTCGAGCTCCTCCCAACTTCCAAATGAGTTTTCGGGGAGGCTTTTCAGACAGTGCCAAGCTGGTCATTTAACCTTGAGGGGCAAGTACTTGATGGCATGGAGATCGTCTCCACAAGCCATATGGATATGGAGGATAAGTCCTCAATCCAGACCCCTAGGGTCTATGGTCCCGTCGCACGCCTCTATGTTCACTGGTTTGAATCCTTCTGGGAATTCATGGTCCAGCACCTCATCAGTGAAACATAGGGGGTGTGCGGCACCCCTGTATTTGGATGTATCATGGCGTTCGGATGGTTGTAGTATTCGGTTTTGATTTTGTGCCGGAGCACGCTTCCTAGATCCATAGATGGATCTGGTCATACTGGATTTTTGGCGCAAGTCCTCACGTAGATTGTGTGTTGACTTATGTGAGACCTTGTTAGCCGCTCTATCGCGGTCACAAGGTAGTTGATCTGGCCGGTTGGCCGTTTTATTTTTTGGCTGTATGGGGTCTAAGGCCTCATCGTCGAATTAGGGTAATAGCTTGCGCTTTGGATAGCTCTTTGTGTGGTAACCTCCACCATACTTTTCTTCGTTGTCGAGCACTTTGTTCCACCTGTTGTTGAGCGTATTTTGTTCGGCCTTAAGCCTTTGCTTCTGCTTCTTCAGACTCCTCGCTGTGGCAATAAGCCTTCTGCCGAGGTTTTCTTGCTCCAAGTGCGTTTCCGGGATGATGTGTGCATCTTCATCCGGACTGTTTTCCTCCCCAGAGGGGATTCGATGAGGTTTATCCTCGGCGTTGCCGTGTTCGGACGTCGGATCGTACTATGTTCGCCGTTTGCAGATTCATCGTGCTCTGCCGCCGGGGCAATGTGGTCGTCGTTTCCTCTGGAGTCGACTGGAGTGTTATTTTCTCTTGCGCTGTTATTGCTGTTTTTGCCGAGGCGGGATTTGGAGCGGCACCTACGCCGACGCTTTGTTTGCTTCTTGGAGGGGTCATCCTCCGCTATCTCCTCCAGTTCCTCGTCATCGTTTTCTTTGGGTGTATCCACCATGTATAAGTCATGTGATGAAGAGGCTGTCCAGTGTCCTGTGGGCACTAGTTCCTATTCCTCTCCTGCATCGTCGTCCATGCCGTTGATGTTTGTGGAGTCGAAATCGAGCATGTCGGTTAAATCGTCGACATAGGCTATTGAGTGGGTGGTTGGTGGGTAGCGAATTTCTTCGTCGTCCGCATCCCATTCTAGCCGGACATAGTTCGACCAAGGATCTCCTGACAAGGAGAGAGACCTTAATGAATTTAGCATCTCGCCGAAAGGTGAGTGCTGAAAGATATCCGCGGAGGTGAACTCCATGATCGGCGCCCAATTGGATTCGATAGGCATGGATGCAGGCGGCTCGGAGTCCGTGGCAGGAGACGAATCCAGTGGTTCGGCAACACGGCTCTCGTAAGGGGTGAAGTCAGTATCCGGCTCCATCGCCACTAAGAGTGCGGCCCCCGTGGCGGGGTCTATCCCTCCGTCCTCGGATCCTGCAATTTGCTCCGGATTGAAGACCAAAGTAGTTGTAGGTGTGATCTCCCGAACACTATCCGACGGCAGTGTTAAATCATGCTCGTCGTGATCATGCGGCGCACCTGACGTGGGCTCGAATCTGTCGAAGATCAAATCTCCACGGATTTCGGCAGTGTAGTTTAGGTTTCCGAACCTGACCTGATGGCCAGGGGTGTAGCTCTCGATCTGCTCCAGATGGCCAAGCGAGTTGGCCCGCGGTGCAAAGCCGCCGAATATGAAGATCTGTCTGAGGAGGAAAACCTCACCCTGGACTGCATCATTATCGATGATCGAAGGAGCCATCAAGCCTTATGGTGACGGCACAGTGGAACTCTCAATGAAAGCACCAATGTCGGTGTCAGAACCGGCAGATCTCGGGTAGGGGGTCCCGAACTGTGCGTCTAAGGCAGATGGTAACAGGAGGTAGGGGACACGATATTTACCTAGGTTCGGGCCCTCTCGATGGAGGTAATACCCTATGTCCTGCTTAATTGATCTTGATAATATGAGTATTACAAGAGTTGATGTACCACGAGATCGTAGAGGCTAAACCCTAGAAGCTAGCCTACGGTATGATTGTTGTTGTCCTACGGACTAAACCCTCCAGCTTATATAGACACCGGAGGGGCCTAGGGTTACACAGAGTCGGTTACAAGGGAGGATATCTACATATCCGTATTTCCAAGCTTGCCTTCCACGCCAAGGAAAGTCCCATCCGGACACGGGATGAAGTCTTCAATCTTTTATCTTCATAGTCCAATAGTCTGGCCAAAGGATATAGTCCGGCTGTCCGGAGACCCCCTAATCATGGACTCCCTCACATACCAAACCATTTTGTCTAAATATTTAGGTTTTTCCTCTTGTCGACTCTTCCCTGTAACTCCAACAGAATAATCGAAAACATTAAGCCCAGGATTGTCTTCACCCACCTCTTTGCTAAGCTGGTCAGCTGTTTCAATGTATTTTGAGCAGAATGTCAATGCTTCTGTAGCAATGTAGGCCTCTGCAATGGAACCCTCAGGTTTAGCTCTATTCCTAACATAGACCTTCAAAGTGCCTAGCCGCCTTTCAATAGGGTACATCCAGCCGTGTTGTACTGGACCTCTAAGTAGTGCATCATCAGGTAGATTAACAGCCAAATGCACCATCACATCAAAGAAGGTTGGAGGATATATCTTCTCAAGGTCGCATAGGATAGTTCATATCTTGTCTCTAAGACGCTCCAAAGCATCTATCATGATATTTCTACTGCAGAGTTCCCTGAAGAATTGTCCCAACTCTGCAACTGCTCTGTATAAGTCAGGGCGGCCCAAACCTCTAAGGATAACAAGTAAAACCCTTTGAAGTAGGATGTGGCAGTCATGAGTTTTCAACCCTTGTACCTTGTTTCCATCTGCACTGACTCTCCTTTTAGGGTTGGAAGCAAATCCCTGTGGGAATCTCACATGTGACAGGACCTCGCAGAATTGTTTTCTTTTTACCTTGTCCAAGACGTACACATCAGTTGCCATATCCCGTGGTATACCTTCATCTTGCACCTGCAAATCCTGTCTGATACCCACGTGTGTCAAATCAATCCTAAATTTTAAGGTATCTTTCGTCTTGCCTTCAATAGTAAGAAGTGTGCCGATAATGCTGTCACATATATTTTTCTCAATTTGCATCACATCAAGATTATGCCGCAGATCCAAATCTTTCTAATAATCCAAGTCCCACAAAGTGGACCTGCGGGTAAACAATAATCTCTCTTCTACCCTGCCATGCTTCCTTTTCCCGCTACCATTACCAGGATGGTTTCTAGGTGTAATATGACTGATCTCTAATTCCACTTGCAACTTATCGGTGGTGAGCCTCTTTGGCGCATCACGGTTTTCATGCTTTGCATTGAACACATGTCTTCGGTATTTTGTAGGATGCGGCTTGTCCTTGGCAAGGAAACGGCGGTACCCAATGTAACAGATATTGCTAAGTATTGCGTATGACAGTGGATTCCTGTCACAGCGAACAAATGCATTGTAACCATGTGTCGTTCGCCCTGACATAGTGCCCAAAGCAGGATAATCACGGATGCACCAAATTATAACAGCACGTAGAAAGAAATCAGCTGGTGGGCTGCTACATAGGTCTCGAGTGAGAACACCCCTCCATAGCTATTGAAGTTCCTCCACAAGAGGCTCCATGATTAAATCAAACTTTTTGGACCTGGGATGAGCAAGGCCATCATGTAGTTTGATTCTTTGGTGCAGACATTTGGAGGCATGTTGTAAGGGATAACAAGCACTGGCCACATGCTATATGTGATGCTCTAGTGGCCAAATCAGTTAAATCCATCTGAAGCTAAGCCAAGTCTAACATTTCTCGGGTCAGCAGCAAACTTTTTGTGTTTTTGATTGAAGCTTTTCCAGTCACTACCATGAGATGGATGGCTCATTACATTTTGATCTATGTACCTTTGGTTCCTAGAATGCCATAGTACATCCTCTGTTGTTTCAGCATCATGAAACAACCTCTTCAATCTTGATGATTTGCATTTCGGGCATTCACTTAAGTTGGCATAATCCTTCCAGAACATAATACAATTATTCTTACAAACATGGATCATATCATATCCAATTCCAATAGCACGAAGGAAATTCTTAATTATACTTTAGGTGTGTGGCAGCTCAGACGCATCTGGGAAAGATTTGCAGAAAGCAGCCAACATCGCATCGAATGATTTGTTGATCATTCGCTCAGATGTCTTCACCTGAATAAAGGTGACCATAGATGAAAATAATGACAGCTTATTTCCTACGGTGATAGCCACATTGCATTGTTCCAACAAGCGGGCCCATCATTTTTCTTCTGCAGGTGAAAGTTCACGAAACGCACGAGCATTTAGTAGCATTGTTTCAATGTTGGTCAAACTCAGTGGCTCGGCCACCACCACCTCCTCCTCTTCCACCTGAGCATCAGGAAGATCAAGATGGTGATATGCTGCTTCCACATAGTCAGTAACATTGACGTTCACAGTATCGCCATGATGAACCCACCTAATATATGTGACCGACATCCCATACAAATGTAGATGATTTTGCACAGTTGACTGTGGTCTTGTAACTGAATTCATAGAACTGCTACACGGCAGAGCACCTCTGATTTCGGACCACCGTACTCAGCTCTGATAAAGTTCATGAAGTTTTAAACCCCCTCGACATATGGAACACCCCGTATGTAACTTTCCATATTTGTAACTCCAACTCTTGCCATTTCCGGCTATATGATATGATACTCCCTTCGTGGTTGGATTTTTGTCTTTGTTTTGCATTTTTGTTCATGTCATGCATTTCATCTCATGTCATCATGTGCATCTCATTTGCATTCGTGTCCGTCTCATGCATCCGGCCATTTTCTCCATTGTCCGTTTCGCAATCCGACACTCCCACCGCCCAGCCACTCACAATGCACCACATGGCATCATCACCGCCCCATCGTGTGCCCTAGAGCTCTGGTGTAACACCCACGATGCGGCTATATCTCCCACGTGTCGGAGCATGACTTAGAGGCATAACCGCATAGTAGGCATGTCGCAAGAGGGGTAATCTTTACACATCCCGTGTACTGAATAAGAAAGGGATAAAGAGTTGGCTTACAATCGCCACTTCACACAATACATGAATATAGCATTAAATTATCCAGAATACAATCAAGGTCCAACTACGGAACCAAATAAAGAAAGGCAACCCCTAATGCAAAAGATCCCCGATCGCCCCGACTGGGCTCCACTACTGATCAACTGGAAACGAAACAACAAAACGAACACGATCTTCATCGAGCTCCCACTTGAGCTGGGTTGCATCACCTGCACTGGTATCATCGGCACCTGCATCTGTTTGAAGTAATCTGTGAATCACGGGCACTCAGCAATCTCACACCCTCGCGATCAAGACTATTTAAGCTTATGGGTAGGAAAGGTAGTGAGGTGGAGCTACAGCAAGCACTGGCATATATGGTGGCTAACTTACGCAAATGAGAGCGAGAAGAGAAGCAAAGCATGGTCTATAAACTATCATGATCAAGAAGTGATCCTGGATCTACTTACATTCAAGCATAACACGAGACCGTGTTCACTTCCCAGACTCCGCCGGAAAGAGACCATCACGGCTACACACACGGTTGATTCATTTTAATTTAAGTTAAGAGTCAGGTTTTCTACAACCGGATATTAACAAATTCCCATCTGCCCATAACCACGGGCACGGCTTTCGAAAGTTCAAACCCTGCAGGGGTGTCCCAACTTAGCCCATCACAAGCTCTCACGGTCAACGAAGGATATTACTTCTAGTGGGAAGACCCGATCAGTCTCGGAATCCCGGTTACAAGACATTTTGACAATGGTAAAACAAGACCAGCAAAGCCACCCAATGTGCCGACAAATCCCGATAGGAGTCGCACGTATCTCGTTCTCAGGGAAACACCAGATGAGACAAGCTACGAGTAAAACCAAACCTCAAGTTTCCCCGAGGTGGCCCTGCAGGCAGCTCGGTTCGGACCAACACTCAGAGGAGCACTGGCCCGGGGGGTTAAAATAAGATGACCCTTGAGTCTGCAGAACCCAAGGGAAGGTATATGGTGGTAGGTAGGCAAATGGTAAAACCAAGGTCGGGCCTTGCTAGAGGAGTTTTATTCAAAGCGAACTGTCAAGGGGTTCCCATAACACCCAACCGCGTAAGCAACGCAAAATCAAGGAACATAACACCGGTATAACGGAAACTAGGGCGGCAAGAGTGGAACAAAACACCAGGCATAAGGCCGAGCCTTCCACCCTTTACCAAGTATATAGGTGAATTAAAGTAAACAAGATATAATAATATATCCCAATAATAATCATGTTCCAACAAGGAACAAATTCCATCTTCACCTGCAACTAGCAACGCTATAAGAGGGGCTGAGCAAAGCGGTAACATAGCCAAACAACGGTTTACTAGGACAAGGTGGGTTAGAGGTTTGACATGGAAATATGGGGGGCATGATATAGCAAATGGTAGGTATCACGGCATAACAATACAGCGAGCAACTAGCAAGCAAAGATAGAAGTGATTTCGAGGGTATGGTCATCTTGCCTGCAAAGTTCTCCGAGTTGACGTAAGCTTGATCCTCGTAAGCGTACTCAACGAGTTCCTCGATCACAAACTCGTCTCCCAGCTCTACCCAAAGCAAGAACACAAGTAAAGGAAACCACAATCAACCACGGTGCAATGTGCAAGCAACATGATGCAAAACATGGCATGATATGCGGGATGTGCTATGCAATGCATGTGCATGCTCCCGAAGGAAAAGATTGAACCAGGCCTCAACTTGGCAAACCAAGTGCACCTCTAGAAATATGAGTTGATTTCGGTCGAAATCGATATAAAGATCACCGGAATCGGATGCACGGTTGCAAATGGCAAGCAAAACAAGAATGGCACGATTCTGTGATTAACAACACAATGACATCTAAAATGCAACAAGAAAATAAGCTACTGCACTCTAACATAGCAACAAAGCACATGTGAGTGATCTACTCAAGATGCTTGACAAAAGATGAACACTGAGCTACGGCTAAATCACACAATAGCAGGTTCAAGCAAGCATGGCAAAAGTTCAAAAGATATCAGCATCATAGACTTAGTGAAAATACTAACATGCCCGGAATTAACATCAGGAAGCAATGTTAGGAGCAAGCAAACAACATGCTACAGGAACAGGACATAGCAAAGCAAGGCATGGCATGAATATAATCAAAGCATGTAACAAAAGTCCCTTACTGACCATAAGCCAAAAAGGATCAGAAGATATGATGGCACCCATGTAAACATAGGAAGTTTCGTTGACAGATTCAGACTTTGCAGAAAAATGGACATGGCATCAACAGAATTATGAAGGCATGTCTGCGAGCTTGATGCACTCAACACATGGTGTTGCATGACAAGCTAAGCATACTACCAGCAACAAGACATGTTCATGAAGCTAACTAAAGCAAGAACAAGCTCATAGCATGCATGGATCCACTACAACAACCTTGGCAAAATTGATTAACATGTAAACAATCTGCCAGGAACAGTTTATAGCAAAAGTAGAGCAAGATTGAGTCATGCTAGGGTACTCCATAAATACAAACAAGGACATGGATGGATAGAGCATAACCATATCTCCAAATCATCCTTACTGAACATACACAAAAGAAGCATGGATCACTCTGTAGCAACATGAATACATGGCATAAAAATAATAGTAGGGAAATAACTTAGTGAAATTCTAAGTCCCTGAAAACAGCAACATCACGAGAGCTACATTGCATGCATGTGCTAGTCACCACATTGATCACAAAAACACATGGCATACACCCCTGTAAATATGGCATGGCATATCCCAAAACACATGTAGATCTCATAGCCATATGCAGCACACAATAATCATGGCAAAAATGACAAATGCTCATAATCTGATAAGAAACAGTAACTAACATTTTATAGCACTCTTGCAACAGCCATTTGGGCATAAAGATGGACTCAAACAAGCATGGTGCAATGGAACAAAATCAAGAGGACATCCTAACGAACATTTTGATATATGGCACGCCCAAAACGGAGCTACGGATGCGGAGTTCTGACATGATGAATAGTGGCTCGAAATACTGCAGAAAAGGACTTGGACGAAAATATCACCTCCGAAACAGATCTAGGGTTTCGGGCACTCGGATCAAGGATCGCCGGAAGACGGCCGGAGTTGGTGGAGGAGGCCGGAGACGAGGGGGGTTCGTCGGATCCGGGCCGGCGTCGAGGGCACAGCCGGAGTTGGGGCCGACGATGTCAGGCAGCGCGGTGGCGCGTGGTGGCGGCATGCGGGGGCGAGCCGGTGGTGCGTGGAGGCGGCGGCCTGCTCGGGCGGCGCGGTCGCCGGCGGCATAGGGCGCCATGAAGGCGAAGCGGCAGGGAGGCGTGCGGTGGCCGGTGCTGGGCGGAGCGGGCGGCGGAGCGTGGTGGCGCGGGCGGCGGACGGCTCGGGCCGGAGAGGGCCTCACTTGGGCCCCAGCGGGCCCGCGCGGGTGGCGGCGGAGGGCGACCGGGCCGGGGACGCGTGGCGGCGCGCGGTAGGCTGAGGCGGCGGGGTTGATGACGTGGCGGCTCGCTACTGGTCCGCGCGACATGGAGGGGAGCGGCAGACATGTCCGGCGCGGCGTGGACGCGTCCGGACACGCGGAGGAGGAGGTTAGGGTTCATCTGCAAAAATTGGACGGGGAAGACCTTTATATAGGCAGAGGGAGGTAGGAATGTCTAAATGGAGTGCGGTTTTCGGCCACGCGATCGTGATCGAACGACCGAGAGGATGGAGGGGGTTTGGATGGGTTATTGGGCCACTTTAGAGGGGTGTTGGGATGCAACACACACGAGGCCTTTACGGTTCCCCGGTTAACCGTTGGAGTATTAAACAAACTCCAAATGGCACGAAACTTGATAGGCGGTCTACCGGTGGTGTACCAAGGCCTCTTGGCAAATCTCGGTCCAATCCGAGAAAGTTTAACACCCGCACACGAAAAGAGGTAAAAAGGGGGCGCCAGAGGACGTAGGGGTGCCAGGTTGCAAAACAGACAACTAGGAAAATGCTTGGATGCATGAGACGAACACGTATGCAAATGTGATGCACATGATGACATGATATGGAATGCATGACACGCAAACAGATGACAAGGCAACAACAGCGAATAACTGGCAGACATCTGGCGCAACGGTCTCGGGGCGTTACAACACTCCACCACTACGAGAGGATCTCGTCCCGAGATCTAGGATGGCATTGGAGAGAAACGAAAGAGGAAGAGGAGAGGTAAAACTAAGTTGCTTCTTTGACAAACGAGTGAAACCAACAAGCCTTGAGAGGTTAACCCATTTTGAGAAAAGAATACAACGGAGATGAACAAAATTGAAACACTCCGTTAGAAAAGAGAAACAAGGAAGAACAAATTCGAACAGCACTCCGGTTGAAAAGAGATGCAAGACTTGATAAGGTGAAAAGAACTTGAGCAGAGGACACAACACTCTGGTTAAATGGATAAGCACAAAAAGAACACGATCCTCACCATTTGAGGTGATGAGAGAAAAGAGCAACATCACAAACCCTCCGGAAGAAATGAAAGAGTGGAATGGAATGAATGGAGGGAAACAAGATCTTGAGATAGCGCGCTTACCACAAATGCTAGAACGAAGTTGTTGGATTAACAACAACGAAAGGATAAGCTTGATATGGGCTTATGGAATACATCTCGAAATCAAGAGGTGAATTCTGCCACTAATGGAAACAATAGATTGGATTGATAAGAACAAGGAGACGAGAAACTTATTTTCATCGGGAGGGTAACTGAAGAACTTGGGTAATTTATAAGCACCATAAATAGCGCCAATCCTTAGGGAAAACTTTAGGTGAAATATGACCCAAGATAATTCCAATGAATAGAATGATGGGTTTAAATATCTCATTCTTGACAACTTTTAAATCATGAAACATGAATGGAAAATTGTCAAGAAGACATAACACCACCTGAAAAAGATAAGATAGAAAGAATTGGACTTCGGAATGTAAGATGAAGAATACTTGAGCTCCTTTGAAAAGAATCTTGATCAACACTTCAAGAAGGAATTACATCCTTTATGAACCATCATGTAGAGCCTCCATGAAGAACTTCGGTAAAAAGAATGATCACAAAGAAGTGAAGGATGAAAAGAATAAGATTGAAGCCTTGCAATGATTTAGATGGAGCTTCGCCATGACATAACTGAGAAAACTTGCCACTCCGGAAAGAAAGATGAACAACTGAAATCAAGAATTTGATATCATGAACAAACTCTGGACGATGAGTCCATTGCTTGGATGAAGCAAGAATAAGAATTACCTTATGCTTATCCTTCACCAATTTAAATTGATGACAAGAAGCGGATTTGGCATACTACTTATTCTCGTAGAAAGGATTAAGATAGATATAGCGCCAACTTGAGAAAATCTTCAACCAACCACCGGTAGGATTGAAACAACGAATGAATTGATATGATAACCAAGGAAGAGAATTCTTGAATGAACCACCATAAGGATTGAAAATGAACATATCAAAGGCACAATTCACCGGGAAGAAATGGAAAAACGAATGAAGATACTTGACGGAATTTAGATATAAGAGAGCAAAGATATCGTGAACTGCTTAGAGAACACTTGAACGATGCACCGGTAAGATATGGATAACGAGAGCTGAAAGCTGGAATGAATAATATTTGAAAATATGGCCTCGGAGAATCAAACAGAAAAGACTCCTGAAATGCTCTGGATGGGTGAAAAGAACTCTCACAATCGAAACAATTATGAGAGGATGGCATCAAGCTAGAACCACGAATCTTTGAGAGAAACGGATAATATTTGGAGGAAAAACTCTTCTTCGGTCTTCAAATGTTGAGAATGACGATGAGAAACACCACCATGAATTGTTCAGCCACCCCGGAATGAAGAATGGAAAGGTTGAGTGAACGATGAAAAGAATTTGACAGATCTTGGAGAAAGGCATATGACTGATGATAATTCATTCTTACGTCAAACTTGGAAAAGAATTTGAGAGTAACTCCGAAAAAAAAAGTCAGGTAAAATCCTGGGTAAGACCTGTGGGTAAGGGCCCACTCAAAAGAAACACCATTGAACGATTGCTTGAAAAGAGAGATTGCACCAGTTGAATTAAATGGCTTGAATGAGAACAATCTCTAAATAGCTTGAACGGATTAGGAATGAAAACACGAATCTTCTGAGTTATCTTCAGCACTCCAGAACAATTGAATAGCGAGAGGTGAATGATTAAGAGGTGCACCGACATGGGAAAACATTTGGAATGAGAAAAAGGATATGATCGACAAAGCTTGAATTGAATCCATCGGAGAAGAAATAGAACTAAGAATGATAAACTCGAAGTTTAGTTAGTATCTTCCTGAGAATCACCGGATAAGAACATTAACGGAACTGAATGGAGAGACTTCCCATCAATAAAAGGATACTTGATTAAGAAATCCGGGTCCTCGAAGAAAAAGGGTGGGAGGGCGGGAAAACAAAGGCAACTTGGGACGGATGAAACAAACACCATTGAGAAGACTTGAGTTGATCTTGCGTATGTAGAAATGATCGGATCCACTTGAAGAGAAAACACGCCAGTTGAAAAGGATTGACATGACAATCTCGATTATCAAGAAGGATTGGTATTTACATAGGAATATGAGAACACCGCTTAAGAAAGGTATGGAATCAACATTTGACTTCGAAGCAACTCGAATACCACAACAAAAACAAAACAAAGGATTGGCTTGCAGAATAAGCCGGAACAAACATATGATAGAGATTTTGTCCAAAGTTTTCGTGGTGGGGCCCACACGGGCTTGATCGTACAACACCATCATGTACAAGGCAGTGCACATGACATATGAAGCATCCCCAAGTCAGCATAGCCAAGGACTCTTTAAGACACAATGAGACCACTGTAAAACCAACCGTGGATAGGCAGATCACTAGACGTCGAACCCCAATCTCATATCATGCATCTGTTGGAAAGATATCATAGGAGCTACTTGAATTCCCACTTATAAACTCCCGAAACTTTCTGGTTATGCAATCAGGTGTTGGGGATACAGGGGAAGCATAATATCTCACCCAAAACTAGCAAATCCTACATCCAGCTGTATCCATCCTTCAACAGATAACCAAGAAACCTTCAAAAAACATTTACCTCAACCTTCGAAAAGCATCCGTTATACGAGTTATGGCAATACTCCCGAACTCACACCCTAGTACTGGGTGGCATCGAGGTTATCTCACCAACAACTGCCTAAAAGAGATTTATGATGTCTACTACACAACCTTCTTCTTGTAGACGTTGTTGGGCCTCCAAGTGCAGAGGTTTGTAGGACAATAGCAAATTTCCCTCAAGTGTATGACCTAAGGTTTATCAATCCGTAGGAGGTGTAGGATGAAGATGGTCTCTCTCAAGCAACCCTGCAACCAAATAACAAAGAGTCTCTTGTGTCCCCCAACACACCCAATACAATGGTAAATTGTGTAGGTGCACTAGTTCAGCGAAGAGATAGTGAAACAAGTGGTATATGGATAGTAGATAATAGTTTTTATAATCTGAAATAATAAAAACAGCAAGGTAGCAAGTGATAAAAGTGAGCGTAAACGGTATTGCAATGTGTGGAAATAAGGCCTAGGGTTCATACTTTCGCTAGTGTAAGTTCCCTCAACAATACTAACATAATTGGATCACATAACTATCCCTCAACATGCAACAAAGAGTCACTCCAAAGTCACTAATAGCGGAGAACGAATGAAGAGATCATGGTAGGGTACGAAACCACCTCAAAGTTATTCTTTCCAATCAATCCGGTGGGCTATTCCTATAAGTGTCACAAACAGCCCTAGAGTTCGTACTAGAATAACACCTTAAGACACAAATCAATCAAAACCCTAATGTCACCTAGATACTCCAATGTCACCTCAAGTATTCATGGGTATGATTATACGATATGCATCACACAATCTCAGATTCATCTATTCAACCAACACATAGAACCTCATAGAGTGCCCCAAAGTTTCTACCGGAGAATCACGACGAAAACGTGTGCCAACCCCTATGCATAGGTTCATGAACCCGCAAGTTGGTCACCAAAACATACATCAAGTGGCACGCGGTATCCCATTGTCACCATAGATATCCACGGCAAGACATACATCAATTGTTCTCAAGTCTTTAAAGACTCAATCCGATAAGATAACTCCAAAGGGGAAACTCAATTCATTACAAGAGAGAAGAGGGGGAGGAGAAACATAAGTTCCAACTATAATAGCAAAGCTCGCGATACATCAAGATCATGCCAAATCAAGAACACGAGAGAGAGAGAGATCAAACACATAGCTACTGGTACATACCCTCAGCCCCGAGGGAGAACTACTCCCTCCTCGTCATGGAGAGCACCGGGATGATGAAGATGGCCACCGGAGAGTGATTGCCCCCTCCGGCAGGGTGCCGGAACGGGTCTAGATTGGCTTTTGGTGGCTACGAAGCCTTCTGGCGGTGGAACTCCCGATCTATGTTGCGTTCTAGAAGTTTTAGGGTATATGGAGTTATATAGGCGGAAGAAGCACGTCAGGGGAGCCACGGGGGCCCCACGAGGTAGGGGCGCGCCCTAGGGGGGTGGGCGTGCCCCCCACCCTCGTGGGTAGCTCCCATATCTTCTGACGTGGGGTCCAAGTTCATCAGGTGTGTTTCCTTCGAAAAATAACTTCTCTAGTTGATTTCGTTCCGTTTCGACTCCGTCTGATATTCCTTTTCTTCAAAACACCGAAATAGGCATAAAACAGCAAATCTGGGCTGGGCCTCCTGTTAATAGGTTAGTCCCAAAAATAATATAAAAGTGGATAATAAAGCCCAATATTTCCCAAAACAGTAGATAATATAGCATGGAGCAATCAAAAATTATAGATACGTTGGATATGTATCAAGCATCCCCAAGCTTAATTCCTGCTCGTCCTCAAGTAGGTAAATGATAAAAAGATAATTTTTGATGTGGAATGCTAGTTGTCATAATTTCAATGTAATTCTTCTTACTTGTGATATGAATATTCAGATCCGAAAGATTCAAGACAAAAGTTCATATTGACATAAAAATAATAATACTTCAAGCATACTAACAAAGCAATTATGTCTTCTCAAAATAACATGGCCAAAGAAAGTTATCCCTACAAAATCATATAGTCTGGCGATGGTCCATCTTCACCACACAACATATTTAAATCATGCACAACCCCGATGACAAGCCAAGCAATTGTTTCATACTTTTGATGTTCTCAAACTTTTTAATCTTCACGCAATACATGAGCGTGAGCCATGGACATAGCACTATAGGTGGAATAGAATGGTGGTTGTGGAGAAGACAAAAAGGGAGAAGATAATCTCACATCAACTAGGCATATCAACGGGCTACAGAGATGCCCATCAGTAGATATCAATGTGAGTGAGTAGGGATTGCCATGCAACGGATGCACTTAGAGCTATAAATGTATGAAAGCTCAACAAAATAAACTAGTGGGTGTGCATCCAACTTGCTTGCTCACGAAGACCTAGGGCATTTTGAGGAAGCCCATCATTGGAATATACAAGCCAAGTTCTATAATGAAGGATTCCCACTAGTATGTGTAAGTGACAATATAGGAGACTCTCTATCATGAAGATCATGGTGCTACTTTGAAGCACAAGTGTGGTAAAAGGATAGTATCATTGTCCCTTTTTTATTTTTTTATTTGGCCTTTCTTTTTTTTATGGCCTTTCTCTTTTTTGGCCTTCCTTTTTTTGGGACAATACTCTATTAATGATGATCATCACACTTCTATTTATTTACAACTCAATGATTACAAATCGATACTAGAACAAAGTATGACTCTATATGAATGCCTCCGGCGGTGTACCGGGATGTGCAATGATGCATGAGTGACATGTATGAAAGAATTAGCAATGGTGTCTTTGCCACAAATACTATGTCAACTACATGATCATTCCAGCAATATGACAATGATGAATGTGTCATGATAAACTGGATGGTGGAAAGTTGCATGGCAATATATCTCGGAATGGCTATGGAAATGCCATAATAGGTAGGTATGGTGGCTGTTTTGAGGAAGGTATATGGTGGGTTTATGGTACCGGCGAAAGTTGCGCGGTACTAGAGAGGCTAGCAAAGGTGGAAGGGTGAGAGTGCATATAATCCATGGACTCAACATTAGTCATAAAGAACTCACATACTTATTGCAAAAATATATTAGTTATAGAAACAAAGTACTACGCGCATGCTCCTAGGGGGATAGATTGGTAGGAAAAGACCATCGCTCGTCCCCGACCGCCACTCATAAGGAAGACAATCAATAAATAAATCATGCTCCGACTTCGTTACATAACGGTTCACCATACATGCATGCTACGGGAATCACAAACTTCAACACAAGTATTTCTCAAATTCATAACCACTCAACTAGCATGACTATAATATCACCATCTCCATATCTCAAAACAATTATCAAGTATCAAACTTCTCATAGTATTCAACACACTCATAAGAGAATTTTATTATTCTTGAATACCTAGCATATTAGGATTTTAAGCAAATTACCATGCTATTTAAGACTCTCAAAATAATATAAGTGAAGCATGAGAGATCATCTATTTCTTCAAAATAAAACTACCATCATGCTCTAAAAGATATAAGTGAAGCACTAGAGCAAATGACAAACTACTCCGAAAGATATAAGTGAAGATCAATGAGTAGTCGAATAATTATGCAACTATGTGAAGACTCTCTAACATTTAATAATTTCAGATCTTGGTATTTTATTCAAACAGCGAGCAAAGCAAAATAAAATGACATCTAAGAATAGCAAACATCACGTGAAGAAGCAAAAACTTAGGATCAACCGAAACTAACCGATAATTGTTGAAGAAGAAAGGTGGTATGCCAACCGGGGCATCCCCAAGCTTAGATGCTTGAGACTTCTTGAAATATTATCTTGGGGTTCCTTGGGCATCCCCAAGCTTGAGATTTTGTGTCTCCTTAATTCCTCTCATATCAAGGTCTCCCTAAATCTCAAAAGCTTCATCCACACAAAACTCAACAAGGACTCGTGAGATAAGTTAGTATAAACCATTGCAAAAACCTTATCATACTCTACTGTAGAAAATCACTAAAATTATTATTCAACATTGCATACTAAATTCCTCTGCATATTTAATAGTCCTATCCTCAAATAGAATCATTAAAGAAGCAAACATATGCAAACAATGCAAACAAAACAGCAATCTGCCTAAACAGGATAGTATGTAACGAATGCTGCAACATCCATACTTCCCTAGCTCCAAAAATTATGAAAGAAAATTCCCACTGTAGTAAATTTATCAGATCTTAATATGCAAAAGGTTTCAACATTTTATCACATTCTGAATTTTCTAGGGAATTATTGCAACAGCGGTAAACTTTCTGTTTTCAAACAGCAACATGTGGACTTCTAAAATAGGCATAGTAAAGGCTATCAATGCCACTTTTATTGAAATAAAAGATGCAAAACATTGTTCTAAATAACATCAAGCAAATCCTAACAAAATAAATTTATGCTCCAAGCAAAACACATATCATGTGGCGAATAAAAATATAGCTCCAAGTAAAGTTACCGATGAATGAAGACGAAAGAGGGGATGCCTTCCGGGGCATCCCCAAGCTTAGGATCTTGGCTATCCTTGAATATTACCTTGGGGTGACTTGGGCATGGCCAAGCATAGGCTCTTGCCACTCTTTATTCCATAGTCCATTGAATCCTTACCCAAAACTTGAAAACTTCACAACACAAAACTTAAAGTAGAAAACTCGTGAGCTCCGTTAGTATAAGAAAATAAATCACCACTTCAAGGTACTGTAATGAACTCATTCTTTATTTATATTGGTTTTAAACCTACTGTATTCGAACTTCTCTATGGTTTATAAAATCTTTTACTAGCCATAGATTCATCAAAATAAGTAAACAACACATGAAAAACAGAATCTGTCAAAAACAGAACAGTCTGTAGTAATCTGGATCAAACGTATACTTCTGTAACTCATAAAATTCTCAAATAAATTGCTGGACCTGAGGAATTTATCTATTAATCATCTTCAAAAAGAATTAACTAAATAGAACTCTCCAAATAAAAATGGCAAAAATTCTAGTGAGCGCTAAAGTTTCTGTTTTTGACAGCATGATCAACAAGACTTCCCACATGTCTTCCCAAAGGTTCTACTTGTCACAAACACTAATTAAACATATAAAACCACATCTAAACAGAGGCTAGATGATTTATTTATTACTAAACAGGAGCAAAAAGCAAGGAACAAAAATAAAATTGGCTTGCCTCCCAACAAGCGCTATCGTTTAATGCCCCTAGCTAGGCATGATGATTTCAACGATGCTCACATAAAGGATAAGAATTGAAACATAAAGAGAGCATCATGAAGAATATAGCTAGCACATTTATGCCTAACCCACTTCCTATGCATAAGGATTTTGTGAGAAAACAATTTATGGGAACAATAATCAACTTGCATAGGAAGGTAAAACAAGCATAACTTCAAAATTTTAAGCACATAGAGAGGGAACTTGATATTATTGCAATTCCTACAAGCATATATTCCTCCCTCATAATAATTTTCAGTAGCATCATGATTGAATTCAACAATATAACCAGCACCTAAAGCATTCTTTTCATTATCTACAAGCATAGAAATTTTACTACTCTCCACATAAGCAAAATTCTTCTCATGAATAATAGTGGGAGCAAACACAACAAAATAACTATCATGTGATTGAAAATTAAGATCAAGATGACAAGTTTCATGGTTATTATTATTCTTTAAAGCATATGTGTCATCATAATCACCATAGATAGGAGGCATGCTTTCATCATAATAAATTTGCTCATCAAAACTTGGGGGACAAAAAATATCATCTTCATCAAACATAGCTTCCCCAAGCTTGTGGCTTTGCATATCATTAGCGTCATGGATATTCAAGGAATTCATACTAACAACATTGAAATCATGATCATCATTCAAATATTTAGTGCCAAACATTTTATAGATTTCTTCTTCTAGCACTTGAGCACAATTATCCTTTCCATCATACTCACGAAAGATATTAAAAAGGTGAAGCGTATGAGACAAACTCAATTCCATTTTTTTGTAGTTTTCTTTTATAAACTAAACTAGTGAAAAACAAGAAACTAAAAGACTCGATTGCAAGATCTAAAGATATACCTTCAAGCACTCACCTCCCCGGCAATGGCACCAGAAAAGAGCTTGATGTCTACTGCACAACCTTCTTCTTGTAGACGTTGTTGGGCCTCCAAGTGCAGAGGTTTGTAGGACAATAGCAAATTTCCCTCAAGTGTATGACCTAAGGTTTATCAATCCGTAGGAGGCGTAGGATGAAGATGGTCTCTCTCAAGCAACCCTGCAACCAAATAACAAAGAGTCTCTTGTGTCCCCCAACACACCCAATACAATGGTAAATTGTATAGGTGCACTAGTTCAGCGAAGAGATAGTGAAACAAGTGGTATGTGGATAGTAGATAATAGTTTTTGTAATCTGAAATAATAAAAACATCAAGGTAGCAAGTTATAAAAGTGAGCGTAAACGGTATTGCAATGTGTGGAAATAAGGCCTAGGGTTCATACTTTCGCTAGTGTAAGTTCCCTCAACAATACTAACATAATTGGATCACATAGCTATCCCTCAACATGCAACAAAGAGTCACTCCAAAGTCACTAATAGCGGAGAACGAACGAAGAGATTATGGTAGGGTACGAAACCACCTCAAAGTTATTCTTTCCAATCAATCCAGTGGGATATTCCTATAAGTGTCGCAAACAGCCCTAGAGTTCGTACTAGAATAACACCTTAAGACACAAATCAATCAAAACCCTAATGTCACCTAGATACTCCAATGTCACCTCAAGTATCCATGGGTATGATTATACGATATGCATCACACAATCTCAGATTCATCTATTCAACCAACACATAGAACCTCATAGAGTGCCCCAGAGTTTCTACCGGAGAATCACGACGAAAACGTGTGCCAACCCCTATGCATAGGTTCATGAACCAGCAAGTTGGTCACCAAAACATACATCAAGTGGCACGTGGTATCCCATTGTCACCACAGATATCCACGGCAAGACATACATCAAGTGTTCTCAAGTCTTTAAGGACTAAATCCAATAAGATAACTCCAAAGGGGAAACTCAATTCATTACAAGAGAGAAGAGGGGGAGGAGAAACATAAGATCCAACTATAATAGCAAAGCTCGCGATACATCAAGATCGTGCCAAATCAAGAACACGAGAGAGAGAGAGAGAGAGAGAGAGAGAGAGAGAGAGAGATCAAACACATAGCTACTGGTACATACCCTCAGCCCCGAGGGAGAACTACTCCCTCCTCGTCATGGAGAGCACCGGGATGATGAATATGGCCACCGGAGAGGGATTGCCACCTCCGGCAGGGTGCCGGAACGGGTCTACATTGGCTTTTGGTGGCTACGGAGGCTTCTGGCGGCGGAACTCCTGATCTATGTTGTGTTCTGGAAGTTTTAGGGTATATGGAGTTATATAGGCGGAAGAAGCACGTCAGGGGAGCCACGAGGGCCCCACGAGGCAGGGGGCGCGCCCCCCGCCCTCGTGGGCAGCTCCCGTATCTTCTGACGTGGGGTCCAAGTCCATCAGGTGTGTTTCCTTCCAAAAATAACTTCTCCAGTTGATTTTGTTCTATTTCGACTCCGTCTGATATTCCTTTTCTTCAAAACACTGAAATAGGCATAAAACAGCAAATCTGGGCTGGGCCTCCGGTTAATAGGTTAGTCCCAAAAATAATATAAAAGTGGATAATAAAGCCCAATATTGCCCAAAATAGTAGATAATGTAGCATGGAGCAATCAAAAATTATAGATATGTTGGAGACGTATCAATTTACGATGTCGGCGAACTCAGGTATTCCAGAACTGCAACGATAAAATTGTGACGACAACACCTCGGAGCTCAACTCCTCGGGACACTGCCACAACCCATAAATGTCAGGAGGCACCAAGAACAATGTTCCCATCACAAAACCATCGGAACGATTCCAAGATACCCGTGTGATCCTAAAAGAAATTCGTGAAATTTGAGAAGAGAACAGTCAAAACTCTACGTCAGGAGGCCTCACCAGAGCGACGAAGGGACTGAGGAGTAAAAACAATCCTACTCTCCGATATATATAATCCTAAAAGACTAAAAAAATTTCTAGAATCAACAACGCCAATGATTCGATCAAGCAGGGGGCTCCTAAGTCGGGGAAGGCTCATATACCAACTTGTAACACCCACGATGCGGCTATATCTCCCACGTGTCGGAGCACGACTTAGAAGCATAACCGCATAGTAGGCATGTCGCAAGAGGGGTAATATTTACACATCCCATGTACTGAATAAGAAAGGGATAAAGAGTTGGCTTACAATCGCCACTTCACACAATACATGAATATAGCATTACATCATCCAGAATACAATCAAGGTCCGACTATGGAACCAAATAAAGAAAGACAACCCCTAATGCAAAAGATCCCCGATCTCCCTGACTGGGCTCCACTACTGATCAACTGTAAACAAAACAACACAACGAACACGATCTTCATCGAGCTCCCACTTGAGTTGGGTTGCGTAACATGCACTGGTATCGTTGGCACATGCATCTGTTTGAAGTAATCTGTGTGTCATGGGGACTCAACAATTTCACACCCTCACGATCAAGACTATTTAAGCTTATGGGTAGGAAAGGTAGTGAGGTGGAGCTGCAGCAAGCACTAGCATATATGGTGGCTAACTCACGCAAATGAGAGCGAGAAGAGAAGCAAAGCACGGTCGATAAACTATCATGATCAAGAAGTGATCCTGAATCTACTTACGTTCAAGCATAACATGAGACCGTGTTCACTTCCCGGACTCCGCCGGAAAGAGACCATCACGGCTACACACGCGGTTGATTCATTTTAATTTAAGTTAAGAGTCAGGTTTTCTACAACCAGATATTAAGAAATTCCCATCTGCCTATAACCGCGGGCACGGCTTTCGAAAGTTCAAACCCCACAGGGGTGTCCCAACTTAGCCCATCACAAGCTCTCACGGTCAACGAAGGATATTCCTTCTAGCGGGAAGACCCGATCAGTCTCAGAATCCCGGTTACAAGACATTTCGACAATGGTAAAACAAGACCAGCAAAGCCACCCGATGTGTCGACAAATCCCGATAGGAGTCGCACGTATCTCGTTCTCAGGGCAACACCGGATGAGACTAGCTATGAGTAAAACCAAACCTCAAGTTTCCCCGAGGTGGCCCCACAGGCAGCTCGGTTCGGACCAACACTCAGAGGAGCACTGGCCCGGGGGGGTTTAAAATAAGATGACCCTTGAGTCTGCAGAACCCAAGGGAAGGTATATGGTGGTAGGTAGGCAAATGGTAAAACCAAGGTCGGGCCTTGCTGGAGGAGTTTTATTCAAAGCGAACTGTCAAGGGGTTCCCATAACACCCAACCGCGTAAGCAACGCAAAATCGAGGAACATAACACCGGTATAACGGAAACTAGGGCGGCAAGAGTGGAACAAAACACCAGGCATAAGGCCGAGCCTTCCACCCTTTACCAAGTATATAGGTGCATTAAAGTAAACAAGATATAATAATGATATCCCAACAATAATCATGTTCCAACAAGGAACAAATTCCATCTTCACCTCCAACTAGCAATGCTATAAGAGGGGCTGAGCAAAGCGGTAACATAGCCAAACAATGGTTTGCTAGGACAAGGTGGGTTAGAGGTTTGACATGGAAATGTGGGGGGCATGATATAGCAAATGGTAGGTATCATGGCATAGCAATACAGCGAGCAACTAGCAAGCAAAGATAGAAGTGATTTCGAGGGTATGGTCATCTTGCCTGCAAAGTTCTCCGAGTTGACGTAAGCTTAATCCTCGTAAGTGTACTCAACGGGTTCCTCGATCACAAACTCGTCTCCCGGCTCTACCCAAAGCAAGAACACAAGCAAAGGAAACCACAATCAACCACGGTGCAATGCGCAAGCAACATGATGCAAAACATGGCATGATATGCGGGATGTGCTATGCAATGCATGTGCATGCTCCGGAAGGAAAAGATTGAACCATGCCTCAACTTGGCAAACCAAGTGTGCCTCTAGAAATATGAGTTGATTTCGGTCGAAATAGATATAAAGATCACCGGAATCGGATGCACGGTTTGCAAATGGCAAGCAAAACAAGAATGGCACGATTCTGCGATTAACAGCACAATGACATCTAAAATGCAACAAGAAAATAAGCTACTGCACTCTAACATAGCAACAAAGCACATGGGAGTGATCTACTCAAGATGCTTGACAAAAGATGAACACTGAGCTACGGCTAAATCACACAATAGCAGGTTCAAGCAAGCATGGCAAAAGTTCAAAAGATATCAGCATCACAGACTTACTGAAAATACTAACATGCCCGGAATTAACATCAGGAAGCAATGTTAGGAGCAAGCAAACAACATGCTACAGGAACAGGACATAGCAAAGCAAGGCATGGCATGAATATAATCAAAGCATGTAACAAAAGTCCCTTACTGACCATAAGCCAAAAAGGATCAGAAGATATGATGGCACCCATGTAAACATAGCAAGTTTCGTTAACAGATTCAGACTTTGTAGAAAACTGGACATAGCAAGTTTTGCTTGCCTTTTGCAAACCGTGCATCCGCTTCCGGTGATCCTTATATCGATTTTTACCGAAATCAACCCATATTTCCAGCGGCATACTTGCTTTTACAAGTTGATGCCTTGATCATCTTTTCCCTTCCGGAGTACCCATATGCATTGCACATCATACCTTGCATTCCATGCCATGTCTTGCATCATGTTGCTTGTGCATTGCACCGTGATTGATTGTTGTTCCATTGCTGGTTTTCTTGCTTTGGGTAGATCCGGGAGACGAGTTCGTGAACAAGGAACTTGTTGAGTATGCTAACGAGGATCAAGCTTTCAACAACTCTGAGAACTTTGCAGGCAAGATGATCATTACCCTCGATATCACTTCTATCTTTGCTATGCCGCGCTACCTACCACTTGTTTATCATGCCTCCCATATTGCCATGTCAAGCCTCTAACCCACCTTCCTAGCAAACCATTGTTTGGCTAAGTTACCTCTTTTGCTCAGCCCCTCTTATAGCATTGCTAGTTGCAGGTGCCTTGCAGGTTGTTCCATGTTGGAACATGGATATGTTGGGATATCACTTTAGCTCTTATTTAATTAATGCATCTATATACTTGGCAAAGCGTGGAAGGCTTGGCCTTTTTCTCGGTGTTTTGTCCCATCTTGCCGCCTTAGTTTCCGTCATATCGGTGTTATCTTCCTTGATTTTGCGTTCCTTACGCGGTTGGGGTTATGGGACCCCCTTGACAGGTTGCTTTGAATAAAACTCCTATAGCAAGGCCCAACCTTGGTTTTACATTTGCCTAACAACCTATAACTTTCCCTTCGGGTTGCAAACCTGAGGGTCATCTTTATTTTAAC
>NC_041390.1:341941470-341979334 GCF_002162155.2 Triticum dicoccoides | reverse complement strand
GGGGAAACTTGAGGGTTGGTTTTACTCATAGGATGTCTCATCTGAGTGTGCCCTGAGAACGAGATATGTGCAGCTCCTATCGGGATTTGTCGGCACAGTCGGGCGGTCTTGCTGGTCTTGTTTCAACATTGTCGAAATGTCTTGTAACCGGGATTCCGAGACTGATCGGGTCTTTTCGGGAGAAGGAATATCCTTCATTGATCATGAGAGCTTGTGATGGGCTAAGTTGGGACACCCCTGCAAGGTATAAACTTTCGAGAGGCGTGCCCACGGTTATGTGGGAGATGGGAATTTGTTAATATCCGGTTGTAGAGAACTTGACACTTGACTTAATTAAAATGAATCAACCGCATGTGTAGCCGTGATGGTCTCTTTTTGGCAGAGTCCGGGAAGTGAACACAGTTTGTGTTATGGTTGAACGTAAGTAGTTTCAGGATCACTTCTTGATCACTTCTAGCTTCACGACCGTTGCGTAGCTTCTCATCTTACTATTATTTGCGTATGTTAGCCACCATATTTGCTTAGCGCTTGCTGCAACTCCACCTCATTACCACATCCTACCCATAAGCTTGTCTTGATATCGTGGGTTTTGAGATTGTTGAGTCTGCGTGACTCACAGATACTACCAAAACAGTTGCAGGGGTCGATGATGCCAATGCAGGTGATGCTACCAAACTCAAGTGGGAGTTCGACGAGGACCTTGGTTGTTAGTATGTTTCGTTTCCTGGTGATCAATAGTGGAGCCCAGTTGGGACGATCGGGGATCTAGCATTTGGGGTTATCTTCTTCTTATTTGGATTTGACCGTAATCGGTCTATGTGGGTTTTTGGATGATCTATGACTTTATTTAAGTATTGTGTGATGTGGTGATTGTAAGCCAACTCTTTTTATCCCTTCCTTGTTCATTACATGGGATTGTGTGAACATGACCCTTCTTGCGACAAAACTACAATGCAGTTATGCCTCTAAGTCGTGCCTCGACACGTGGGAGATATAGCCGCATCATGGGCGTTACAAGTTGGTATTAGAGTCATCCTCGACTTAGGAGCCCCCTGCTTGATCGAATCGTTGACGTTGTTGAGTCTAGAACAAAATGTTTTGAGTCTTAGGATTATATATATTGGAGAGTAGGATTCTGTCGGATTTCGGGTTCCGGCAGACCCTTGAGGTTCGAACACTGGGGTGCGCGCGGAGACTTCGCCTCCTACCTACCTGCACCCCTCCGCCTTGCTAGGATCTAAACTATGGAAAGAACAACACAAGAGACACAGGGTTTATACTGGTTCGGGGCATCGTTGTGGTGTAATACCCTACTCCAGTGTGTGGTGTGGTGGATTGCCTCTTGGGCTGATGATGATGAATAATACAAGGAAGAATAGCCTCGCGAGGGTCTGTTCTTGGTTGGGGCGATGAACTGCTGGGAGGAGCTCAGTCACCTTTCTCTCTCTCTCCCGGATCTTCTCTATCCTTCGATCCCCCGGCCAGCTCTCTCTTTTCTTCTAACCTCCCCTCTCTTTGCTCTGTGGGTGGCTGGTCCTATTTATAGAGGCCCTGGTCCTCTTCCCAAATATTGAGCGGGAAGGGAGCCAACAATGGCAGGCTAATTTGAAGGGGGACAGCTAGTATCAGCTATCCTGACAAAAGTAGTCTTCGCCTGCGCAAAGCTCTGGTGATGACGCCGTCTTGGGCTCCACGGTGACCTCCATCTCGTAGTCCTCCTGGTCTTGGTCTCGTTGCACCGAAACGGCAACCTTTGCCTGATGCCTCGTTACTCTGCGCGGAAGAGGAAGGGAGGACACTGCGCGGGCTGGCACCCGCCTGGCGCCCCCGGTCGTCATGGCTTGCGTCACGGGCACCTCGTGAGGTACCCCGCCTTGATCTCTCCGCCTCCTCATGAGCCAGCCTGACGAGGCCGCGCCTAAGGAAGCTCCGCGTTGTCTGCCCCGCGAGGCTTGGCCCCTCGCGAGGGTCTTGGGTTTGTGTTGGTGAAGATGGGCCGCGTTGGGCCCCCCTTTGAGCCACGCCGCAGGCCGCAGGCAGGCAAGTCTGGGGACCCCCGTTCCCAGAACGCCGACAGTAGCCCCGGGCCCAAGGCGTGCCCGGACTTGGCCGTGCAGGGAGGCGGAAGGGCAAGAGCGAAGCGCCGCGGGCCCTAACAGCCTGCAGCCTTGGGCGCCGCGTGGCGGTTGATTGGACGTGGGCGCCTCCACTTCCCCATGGCGCCTCGGCAACTGCACGGATTGGAAAAGTCCCTGCATGCAAAGTGGGTCATGATTACCTGCAATCATGGAGGTAGGCGGTTGGCCTTCGCCGGCCATAAGTACGGAACAGCGCGCGCCCTTCCAGTCCATCCCTCCTTGCTTCTCCTGCCCGGTCATCCTCGCGAGGCTTGGCTGAGCTGGCTGGGGCGAGCTCAGCCCCCACGGCCAAAGTGGCTCCCGAGGTGCTCTTGCCTGCCGCCGCCACTTCAGCTGTCGGGGCGCGACAGACTCCGCCTCAGGATGCTGTGGCCGCGCTGCCGTCTTCTCCTCCTACTCCACCGGCTGCTGTCTCTCCGACTCCTTCTGCCGTTCTGGATCGTGCTGTTGCTGAGCTGGACCGACTGCGTCAGGATCTTCTTGGCGCCGACCCCCTCTTGGTGGCCGGGCGCTTGGAGCTGGCTTCAGGATGGGTTCGCTCCGACGCTTCGATTCGGGCGGCGCTGGTCCAGGCCTCGACGGCATGCGACGAGGAGAAGCAGGCTGTCCTTGAGGCAAAGGCTGCTCGGGACGCAGCCCTGGGGGAGGTGGTCGACGTCTGTGGATGTTGCAAGGCGCTGGAGGGCGAACTGCAAGATTTGCGGGACCAGCTCGTGAACGAGGTCCGCCTTCGCCAAGAGCAGGAAGAAGGCGTGAAGGCTCGCGAGGCGGCTCTCAAGGAGAGGGAGTTCAAGCTCAAGAAACACCGCGACTGCCTAGGCGCGCTGGAGCAGAAGTTGGGGGTGAGGAAGGCCAAGTTGGACGATGAGGCCCTGGTTCTTGCCGAGGACCGCGTGGCCTTCGCGGAGATGGAGGCGAGGGCTCGCTCCTCACTGAGGACGCTTTACGACAGCGGCCTGGAGAGCCCACTGGCTGGCACCAAGGACGGCCCCGCCAAGCTGCTTCCCTTCCTGGTTCACGCTCTTGAAGATGACGCCCTTGGCCTTGGCCCCGCGGCCGAGGCCGAGGCGCGTGACCTGTCTTTTGCAGTAATGACACGGGTCCTCACCCACATCTACCTTAGCGACCCGGTGTCGACCTCGATAGCCTGCTGGAGCCAGTGAGCGGCGAGCGTGCCGCTACCGCTGCCGAGGCCATGAAGGGTCGCACAGAGGCCCTGTTGGGGAAGTTCCGGGCCTTTAGCACCAAGCCGAAGCAAGGCGCTGCCGACCCCACCGCTCCGTGAGGCGTACTCAATCTGCGCCGCTCCATCGCCGACAAGTGACTCCATCGTGGCTCCTGTCCTGCCTTTAATTCCTGCACATGTATCATGCCTCGGGGAGGCGTTAAACTTGCATTTGGCATCGAGATAACAGTGTGGACTGTAAAGTTTGCTTTTGAACTTCTTGAAATTTGTGCCTTTCCTTCCTACTTGCTTATGTTCTACGCCGGCAGAGCCCGGCCCCGCGCATGCCTCACCCAGCGTTGGTCCCGACCGGAAACCAGGACGGGGCCAAGGAGTGAGGGGCCACGTGACAAGTTAGGCTCCTGAGTCGCGATGCTCAGGAGTCCCCCTTGGCGCACGAACAGCAAGTAGGGAGGTGTGATGCGGGTGGATCTACCGTTCTACGTCTGCAGAGCCCGGCCACGCGCGTACCTCACCCAGCGTTGGTCCCGACCGAAAACTAGGATGGGGCCACGGAGTGAGGGGCTACGTGACCAGTTAGGCTCCTGAGTCGCGATGCTCAGGAGTCCCCCTTGACGCTCAAACGGCCTTCGTACCTTAGCTCCGCTCGGGGAGAGACACGCGACGAACCAGGCCCGGGGGGACCTGGCTGGGCGGCGTGCGTCTGGGTGTGACCCAGGCGCAGCCCCCGTGCCCAGCCCCCTCGCGCGGCACTCCCGAGGGGAGGCGTTACCATCAGGCTAGACACTGAGCTCTGGGCTCCCTGAGGTTGGTGCGGCCCGGGGGCCACTGTTAGTTGTTTATCACCAGCGCGGAGCATAGCGCTACCGTATGTGTATGGGCATAGCCGCTCCTCGGAAGTGTCGTCAGCCAGCGCGGAGCATGGTGCTTCCACTGGTACGTGGGAGGGGGCCCCACACAGGGAGGAGCCCCCGGGGCGTGTACAGCCCCGCCCTGACACATGGCTGGCACGGTAGGGCCTGGCAAGGTGTATCTGGGCACCCGTGAGCCAGCACGGGACTCACGGGGCCCTACCTCTAGGCTGGTTGCGCCTGGCACTAGGACTTATCTTGTGATGTGTCCCTGCAAATTGGTTAGATGTCGGCACTCTACGTCCTCAGGTGCCGGCCCTCGAGCTGGTCTCAGCCGTCGCTGGTATGCCAGGGCACGATGCCATGGACAAGGCCAGAGGGTGAGGGCTGGACAGCCAGTAAGAGCCCTGAGTCGCGATGCTCAGGTACCCCCCTTTAACGTGCAAGTGGTCGGCATGGAGAAGAAGAGGTGCCGTGGACCGGCATCAAATAATCAAGCATCGTGGGTCTAACGCATAATCGGAAATAAACGCAAACGGGATACATGCCGCTGGGCCTGGCCCGAGCGGCTTGGGGATCATGTAGCCCGAGGGGCGCCCCCAACAAGGTAAGCTAACAACATGGAATAAAAGGGGATACACGCCGCAGGGACGGACCCACGCGGCCTGGGAATAATGCAGCCCTGGGGGGGGGCGCTCCCAGCTGGAAACAAAACTCGAAAGATGTCACCTGATAATGTTGAGGATGAACGAGCATTGGTGTAGCAGGCTCGGTGGGCTGCGGGAGCCGATCCTCACGAGCCCCCAGGCCCAGGGGCCTCGGGAGGCTCCGGAGGCGCTGGCGGCTCCTCACGGGCCATCTCCATCCCTGCCAGGGCTGCGGAACGCCCTGCCTCTCGTGCCTCCGTGATGCCCCTTATGAGGCACTGGTACATGTTAGCCGCATTCGGCAAGCCGTAAGGCATGCGAACGTAGCTGTGGGGTGGGCCTCTACAGCGCCCCACTCGCGAGGGCCAGAGGCGCTCCAGAGAGGCGACTCGGTTGAGCCCTGGTATGTCGATGCAGACGCGCAGCCCACCATCCTCGCCTGGATGGGGAGCCACTGCTGGTAGGCGGCGGCCGCCTTTCATGACTCTTGACTCCTGTAGCTCCTGAATGGCCTTGCTGACGAACTCCTGAGGGTCTGGGTCTCCTTGCCTTGCTCCTTCTTGAGGGAAACGTGCTTCGAAACACGCCTCCATGTGGTGCCCAAGCGCCTCCCTCGTGACCCTAGCTAGGTTGGTGGCCCTCCAAGGGAGAGCCCAGGAGCCTTGCCTGAGGAGGGCGCCGGGTGCGATTTCCTATGCGATGGAAGGAGGTTCCCCCTGGGGAGGCGCGGGCCCAGAGGGGCCTGCCTCCTGAGTGGTCGGGCCGGATGATGTCTTCTTCTTCTTAGGGGCGGTCTCGGGAGGCCTCCTGCTTCCACGATCCGGGTCTTCCAGTGACGCTGCCTGAAAGGCTCGTTCCAGCGAACACACCGCATCCTTCTCTTCACATGGCACCGTGATGACTCCGCCGCTTCCTGGCATCTTGAGGACGTTGTAGCCATGGTGAGTTACGACCATGAACTTGGCCAGCGCTGGGTACCCAAGGATGGCGTTGTACGGCAGGCGAATGTGAGCGACGTCGAAGTCGATGAGCTCGGTGCGGTAGTTGTCGTGTGCCCCGAAGGTGACAGGTAGGCGGACCTGCCCAATCGGGACCGTGGAGCCATCGGTGATACCGGAGAAAGGCTTGGTTGGCTGAAGCTGGCTGTAGGGCACTTGGACGTTGTTGAATGTTTCCACGGACACGACGTTGAGCCCTGCCCCGCCATCGATGAGGGTCTTGGTGACCACCACGTTGCTGACGATCGGGGAGCAAAGCATCGGGAGAACTCCGGCTGTAGCCGCACACTTGAGCTGATCTGCTGAGCTGAACGTGATGGCGCACGCCGACCACCTGAGAGGGCGCATGGCTTCGAGCCTGGGAAGGACTGCGTTCACTTCACGGGCGAACTGCTTGAAGATGCACTGAGAGGCTGGGGCTTGTGCCCCGCCCAGGATGCAGGCGATCGCGCGCGGCTCCTGGAAGCCCCCAGCCCCTTCGTCCTGGTGGCGGTCCTCGTTTCTCCTTGGCTGTGGCGGCAGCGGTGGGAGGCCTGCGTTGCCTTGCGGGCGATCCTCGCGAGGCTGATCCCTCTAGTCTCCCTCGCAAGGCTGATCTCTCCAGCCTCCCTCGCGAGGCGGGTCTTGCCAGTGATCCTCGCGAGGTTGATCGCGCCACCCTTGGCGCGGGCCACGGTCTTCCCAGCGTCCTGCGTTCCTTCCTCCTCCTCGGCCGTAGCCCCGGTCACTGCGGTCAGGGCGACGGCCGATCCTTCCTTCTCGCACGGCTCGAAGCTCTTGGCATTCGTTGGTGTTGTGGGTGCGGAGGTCGTGGTACACACAGTACCGGCTGCCCTTGGAAGGTTCGGGCTGATCCCTGCCCCGCTTGGTGTCTGGTTCTGCCGCGAGCACGGCAGCCCCCTTGTGCTTCACATCCTTGGCCTTGGGCTTCTTTTCTTCTGGGTCTACGGCAGGCAGCTCGAGGAGGGAGAGACGCCCTTCCTCGGACCTGGCGCACTTGGTTGCCAGGTTGAACAGTTCCAAGGAAGTGCACAGGTCTTCATGCATCGCCAGCTCCTCCTTCATCTTGACGTCGCGCACGCCGTCGGAGAAGGCCGAGATGATGGCCTCCTCAGTCACCTTGGGAATCTTGAGGCGCGCGTTGTTGAAGCGCTGGATGTACTTCTGCAGGGTCTCCCCGGGCTATTGCTTGATGCGGCGCATGTCACTCACGGCGGGTGGCCGGACACGAGTGCCTTGGAAGTTGGCGATGAAGCGGGTGCGCATCTCATCCCAGGAGGAGATTGTGCCTGGAGCCAGGTTCAGGAGCCAGGTGCGGGCCCCATCCTTGAGTGCCATGGGGAACCAGTTCGCCATGACCTTCTCGTCTCCGTTGGCAGCTTCGATGCCCAGCTCGTACAGCTGGAGGAACTCCGCAGGGTCAGCCGTGCCGTTGTAGCGAGGAGGCAAGTCTGGCTTGAACTTGCCGGGCCACGCGACGTTGCATAGCTCGGCGGTGAAGGCGCGGCAGCCTGCTGTGGCCACGGGAGGCCTTGGATGACGGGGAGCTTGGTCTTGCATGTCCCCACGCGCTGCAGCTGGGAGCAACGCGAGGTCTTTACGCATGGGAGCAGGAGCATGGTCGCGACGTGCTAGAGCAGGGAGCGCCCAGGAAGCTTCCTGCGGGCGAGGGACTTCTTGACAGCTCTGCTCTTGCTGCGCTGGCGCCTGACAGAGCGGGTTCCGCCCAGGGGCCACACGCCTTGGAGCCATGGCACCTTCCTGAGGAGGAGGCGGCTGGGGTGCCGCCGGAGCTTCATTGCCCGCGTGGGGCGGGGTGCGGTGCAGCGGAACGGACGGCGCAGGAGAGCCCCCTGCGGCGCGGACGAGCTCGGCGACGTGGTCGAGCCATTCTTCGTAGACGTCGTCGACGGGACGGTAGCGCAGGAGCTCGTTCGCCGCGATGAGTGCAGCCCGAGCCTCCATGGGCACGCGGAGCGCGCGGGACGAAGAACCAGCTGGGTGAGCGAGGGAGTTGCGGTGCGGCCGTCTTGCCGCATGGACGGATGCTGGGACAATGCTTGCTGCTCGTCCCCCGCCGGGCCGGTGGCGGCGTTGACGGCAGGTGACAGGGAACGGAGAGGACGCCCGCCGACAGGGGCCGTCTAGGTGACGCGGGCAGCCAGCATGGCCCGGCGCTCGGCGCGGGCCCGACGAGCGTCAGACATGGGCGTGATGGTCGGAGGAGAACGGGGTGGTGGAAGACGAATCCCGGCGCACCCCTACCTGGCGCACCAAATGTCGGATTTCGGGTTCCGGCAGACCCTTGAGGTTCGAACACTGGGGTGTGCGCGAAGACTTCGCCTCCTACCTACCTGCACCCCTTCGCCTTGCTAGGATCTAAACTATGGAAAGAACAACACAAGAGACACAGGGTTTATACTGGTTCGGGCCACCGTTGTGGTGTAATACCCTACTCCAGTGTGTGGTGTGGTGGATTGCCTCTTGGTCTGATGATGATGATGAACAATACAAGGAAGAACAGCCTCGCGAGGGTCTGTTCTTGGCTGGGGCGATGAACTGCTGGGAGGAGCTCAGTCACCTTTCTCTCTCTCTCTCTACCGGATCTTCTCTATCCTTCGATCCCCCGGCCAACTCTCTCTTTTCTTCTAACCTCCCCTCTCTTTGCTCTGTGGGTGGCTAGTCCTATTTATAGAGGCCCTGGTCCTCTTCCTAAATATCAAGCGGGAAAGGAGCCAACAATGGCGGGCTAATTTGAAGGGGGACAACTAGTATCAGCTATCCTGACAAAAGTAGTCTTCGCCTGCGCAAAGCTCTGGTGATGACGCCGTCTTGGGCTCCACGCTGACCTCCGTCTCATAGTCCTCCTGGTCTTGGTCTCGTTGCACCAAAACGGCAACCTTTGCCTGATGCCTCGGTACTCCGCGGCTGCGCTTGCCCCCTTTGCACCAAAGAGGAAGGGAGGACACTGCGCGGGCTGGCACCTGCCTGGCGCCCCCGGTCGTCATGGCTTGCGTCACGGGCACCTCGTGAGGTACCCCGCCTTGATCTCTCTGCCTCCTCATGAGCTAGCCTGATGAGGCCGCGCCTGAGGAAGCTCCGCGTCCTCCGCCACGCGAGGCTTGGCCCCTCGCGAGGGTCTTGGGTTTGTGTTGGTGAAGATGGGCAGCGCTGGGCCCCCCTTTGAGCCACGCCGCAGGCCGCAGGCAGGCAAGTCTGGGGACCCCCGTTCCCAGAACGCCGACAGATTCCTTTTACTCCTCAGTCCCTTGGTCACTCTGGTGAGGCCTCCTGACGTAGATGTTTTGTCTTTCCTCTCCTCAAATTTCACAAAAAAAATTAGGATCACACGGGTATCTTGGAATCGTTACGATATTCTTGTGACAAGAACATTGTTCATGGTGCCTCCTGACATTTAGGGGTTGTGGCAGTGTCCCGGGGAGTTGAGCTCCGAGGTGTTGTCGTCACAACTTTATCGTTGCAGTTCTGGAATACCTGAGTTCGCTGACATCAAAAATCTCTTTTATGCAGTTGTTAGTGAGATAATCTCGACGCCACCTAGTACTGGGGCAGGAGTTCGGGAGTATTGCCATAGCTCGTATAATGAATGCTTTTTGAAGGTTCAGGTACACGATTTCTGGAGTTTTCTTGGTTATGTGTTGACGGATGGATACAGTTGGAGCATAGGGCTTGTTAGTTGTGTGATATATCTTGTGCCTCCCTATATCCCCAACACCAGATTGCATAACCAGAAAGTTTCGGGAGTTTATAGGTGGGAATTCAAGTAGCTCTAGTATTTCTTCCCGCAGGTATTTGGTTTGTGATTAGGTAATCCTTACCACTTATTTGTTCCAGTCATACCTTGTTGTTTCATTCATCAACCTTTATCTAAGTGGCTTCTCAACTTAATGGGTGTGTGATGTTAACTTTGTAATTCATTCGTTCAATCCTTGTTCGAATGGTTATTGTGAAGACTATATGTTGCAATTTCTATTTGTTGATTCAGCTTGTCTATCTGTCTATCGAGATTCTAATGGATGTCACCCTCTTCAGGATGGCTCCTCCAACGTGTTTGAATCCGGACCGCAATGAAGGGAGTCAGGCGAACCCTCCACCTCCGCCTCCGGAGGCATGGCAAGCTGCCATGGTCGCCACCAACGCCAACACCCAGATGGTTTTGCAAATCTTGCAAGAGCGCAACCAAGGCCAAGGCAACCAAGGAAATCAAGGTCAAGGACAATTCAACAATCTGCCTCACTTTGCTACCCTCAACTAGTTCCTTGCAAATCAGTCGAAGTCTTTCAGCAACTGTGTCGAGGCCACGGACGTCGATGATTGGCTCGTGGACATATGCAAGCATTTTGAATGTAGCAATGTCAAGCCTGAGGACTTTGTGAAGTTCGCTTCATTTCAACTCAAGGATCAAGCTGCTGATTGGTATCAACAATACAAAGATTCCATAGGAGGTCGAGTGATTACTTGGGATAATTTCTGTCGAGACTTCAAAGCTCATCATATTCCAACAAGTGTTGATGAGAGTAAGCGAGAGGAGTTTCACAATCTCAAGCAAGGAAGCATGTCTGTGTACCAATACAACATCCAGTTTCAGAAACTTGCTCGTTTCGCAAGGCAAGACGTTCCTGATGAAAAGAGCATGATCTATCATTTCAGAGGTGGCCTCAAAGAAGATCTGCAGTTAGCTCCTGTTCTTGTTGAGCCTACTAAGTTTGATCAATTCTATAACATGGCCCTCAAGCAATAAGGTGCTCAGCTCAAGTGTGAGGCCTCAAAGAAGAGAATCAGGGATGCAGTTCAGTCTTCTTCTTCCTCACAAGTGGCAGCTAAGCAACAGAAGTTCTGGCATCCGCCCCCTCCTCCGTTTCATCAGCCCTACCAGCAGAAGAACAAAGGTGGCCATGGATCTTCCCAACCACCCAACCCAGGCTATCAGAACAAGTCCCAGACTCAAGCTCCAAGGTCAAGTGCTCATTATCATCGTCCGCTCTTAGAGGTGACTTGCAACAAGTGTCAGCAGAAAGGTCACTATGCAAACAAGTGCTTCAACCAAAGGCACCTTCAGCCTCCTCCTCCTGTGAGATCTTCTAGCAGTGCAGTGGTCAAGCATAATCCCAAGCATGCTAAGGTGAACATGATGAATGCAGCTCAGGTAGAGTATTCTTCAGATGTGATCATGGGTAACCTTTCAGTTAACTCCATTCCTGCAAAAGTCTTATTGGTACTGGTGCATCGCATTCTTTCATGTCATACCCATTTGCATCGGAGCACAATGTTGACACAGTGATTTTGTCCAAAGTTATGCAAGTTGTTTCTCCGTGAAAGCTTATGACTTCTAGTTTGGTTGCTCCCAATGTATCTGTCCAGTTGGGCAACTATAAATTTCTGGCTTCTCCAATTGTTCTTGGCGACTCGGTATGGATTGGCTTTCTAAGCACAAGGCTCAACTTGATTGTGCTGCCAGGGACATTCAATTGACACACTCTTCTGATGATGTGATCATCTCTGCCGCTCGTGACGAAACCATTCGACTGCTTTCTCTCAATGAGAAGGGCGAGTTGGATGCAATTTATCATATTCCAGTCATTTGTGAGTACCAAGACGTCTTTACAGAAGAGCTTCCAGGAATGCCTCCTCACCGGCCAGTTGTTTTCGTTATCGATCTTGAGCCTGGTACTGAACCCGTTTGCAAGCGTCCATACAAGCTTGGACCAAAGGAGTTGAAAGAATTGAAGAAACAGCTCGATGAACAAGAGCATCTGGGTTAGATCAGACCGAGTTCATCTCTGTGGGGTTGTGGTGTTCTTTTTGTCCAAAAGAAGGATGGCACGGACCGACTTTGCGTCGATTACTGTCCATTGAACGAGAAGGCAATCAAGAACAAGTATCCGCTTCCCAACATCAATGAGCTATTCGAGCAACTTAAAGGTTCTAAAGTATTCTCCAATCTTGACCTCCATATGGGTTATCATCAGATTCACATTCATTAACAAGATATTCCCAAGACAGCATTCAGAACAAGTTTTGGTTCTTATGAATATACTGTCATGTCTTTCAGCCTTGTCAATTCTCCTCCAACGTTCTCTCGCATGATGAACTTCATCTTCATCCCCTACACAAATGAATTCGTCTTAGTGTATCTCGACGATTTCCTGGTCTTCTAAAAGAATAAGAAGGATCATGCCAAGCATATGCGATTGGTGCTTGACAAGCTTACAGAGTATCAATTCTATGCGAAGTTCTCCAAATGTGAGTTTTGGCTTGATGAAGTTCTTTATCTTGGTCATATCATCTCCGCCAAGGGCATTGCTGTTAATCCGGAAAATGTTTCTGCAATTGTGAACTGGGAACCTCCTCGGAATGTCAAGCAGCTCCACAGTTTTCTTGGACTTGCTAGCTATTGCCGAAGATTCGTTGAGAATTTCTCAAATATTGCAAAGCCTCTTTCCAACCTCCTCTAGAAGCATATCAAGTATGTCTGGACTCCTGAGTGTGACGTTGCTTTCAACACTCTTAAAGAGAAGCTAGCCTCAGCTCCTGTCTTAACTCCTCCTGACGAATCCAAGCCATTCGGAGTTTTATCTAATGCCTCATTGCAAGGTCTTGGTGTTGTGTTAATGCAAGAGAAGAAAGTTGTGGCTTATACCTCTCGCCAGTTGAAGCCCAACGAAAGGAACTACCCCACTCACGATGTTGAGTTGACGGCAGTTGTCCATGCATTGATAACATGGAGACATCTCTTGTTGGGAAGGCAAGTGGACATTTTCACCGATCATAGGAGCCTCAAGCATATCTTCACTCAAACCAACCTCAACCTCAGGCAAACTCGTTGGGTCAAAATGATTCAAGAGTACAATCCAAGTATTGAATATACTCCAGGCAAGGCCAATGTGATTGCAGATGCTCTCAGCAGAAAGGCTTACTACAACAGCTTAATTCTCAAGCCATTCCAACTGGATCTTTGTGAAGCTTTCCGCAAGCTCAATCTCCAAGTTGTTCCTCAAGGTTTTATTGACAACCTTCAAGTCACTCCAACTTTGGAAGACCAAATTCGTGAGGCACAACTCATTAATACCATGGTGAAGAAGGTGAAACGCGGTATTGCCAAGGGCTTACCCAAATACAAGTGCTACCGCATTGATGACAAAGACATTTTATTCTTCGAGGACCGGATTGTGGTTCCTAAAGGTGATCTAAGGAAGGTCGTAATGAACGAGGCGCACAATTCTCTTCTGTCCATTCATCCAGGCAGTTCGAAGATGTACCATGACCTCAAGCAGTCGTATTGGTGGACTCGAATGAAGCGAGAGATTACTTAATTCGTGAATGAATGTGATGTGTGTCGAAGGGTGAAAGAAGAACACTAATGACCCGCTAGTCTCCTCCAACCTCTTGCTATTCCAGAATGGAAGTTTGACCATATTGAAATGGACTTCATTACTAGATTTCCTAAGTCCAAGCGTGGGAATGATGATATTTTCGTTGTCATAGCCAAGCTTACAAACGTGGCTCATTTCCTTCCAATCAAAGAATCTATCACAGCAGCTCAGTTGGCAGAGCTATACAACTCCATAATTGTCTCCTTGTGCGGTATTCCACAATTGATATCTTCAGACCACGGAAGCATTTTCACTTCTAAGTTCTGGGACTCCTTCCAGAAGGCCATGGGCACCAACATTCGCTTCAGCACAGATTTCCATCCTCAAACAAGTGGCCAAGTCGAGCGAGTCAATCAAATCCTCGAAGACATGCTCAGGGCTTGTGTCATCTCTTTTGGTATGACGTGGGAAGATTGTGTTCCATATGCCGAGTTCTCCTACAACAACAACTTCCAAGCAAGTTCGGGCAAGGCCCCATTTGAAATTCTCTATGGAAGAAAGTGTCGTACTCCTCTCAATTGGTCAAAGACTGGTGAACGCCAACTTCTTGGCAATGACTTGATCACAGAAGCTGAAGAAATGTGTAAAGTCATCCGTGAAAATCTCAAAGTCGCGCAATCGCGCCAGAAGAGTTACTATGATAGCAAGCACCGTGACTTGGCTTTCGAGATCAGAGACCATGTCTACCTCTGCGTACGAAAGGCACTCGTCGCTTCGGTATCAAAGGGAAGCTTGCCCCAAGATACGTGGGTCCTTTCAAGATCATTGGCAAAAGAGGAGACCTCACCTATCAACTCAAGCTTCCATCCAACTTCGCAAATGTGCACGATGTGTTTCACATGTCATAGCTTCGCAAGTGCTTCAAGACGCCTGAGCGCACTATCAACTTCGAAGAGATTGACCTCCAAGAAGACTTGTCTTATCATGAGCATCCCGTTGCTATTCTTGAAGAAACCGAGCGCAAAACTCGCAATAAGTCAATCAAATTCCTGAAAGTGAAGTGGTCACACCATTTCGACCGAGAAGCCACCTGTGAGCACGAGGATCACCTCTGTTCCAAATATCCAGAGTTATTTCAGTCCTAGATCTCGGGACTAGATCCTCTTGTAGTGGTGGAGTGTTGTAACACCCCGGATGTAACTTTCCATATTTGTAACTCCAACTCTTGCCATTTCCGGCTATGTGATATGATACTCCCTTCGTGGTTCAGTTTTTGTCTTCGTTTTGCATTTTTGTTCTTGTCATGCATTTCATCTCATGTCATCATGTGCATCTCATTACATTCGTGTTTGTCTCATGCATCCGGTCATTTTCCCTGTTGTCTATTTCGCAATCCGACACTCCCACATGTACCCGTTGCACCCCTCAAATCTCGTTTCGTGAGCGGGAGAAAAACGTTCTTGGAATGGGTCGAGATTTGTCAAGTGGCCTGGTATATCACCGGTAGGCTGATTGTCAAATTTTGTTCCATTAGGAGGTTGTTTTATGCCCCAACGATTAACCGAGTAACCGGAAAAGCCCCTCTCTTGTTGCATCCCAACACCCCTCCAAAACAGCCCACTAACCCATCTAAACCCCCTCCATGCTCTCCGTCATTGGATCATGATCTTGTGGGCGAAAACCGCATCTCATTTCGACACTCCTGGCTCCCTCTACCTATAAATATGCACCCCCTCTTCCAAATCACGGATGAAACCCTAGCTCCTCTCCCCGCGCTGCCGGACGTGTCCGTTCACGCCGGACGAAACCGTCACCACCACCCGGCCACTCACAACACGCCATGTGGCATCACCGCCGCCACCGCCGCCGCGGCCCGCCCGAGCCCGGCATGCCTTCCCCTCCCCCCCGTCTGACCCACATCGCCCGCGCTGCCGCCCGCTTCGCCCGCGCGCTGCCCGCCACCCGGGTCAACGCGCCCCCATCACCGTAACTCGCTGCGCCTTTGCCCATACCTCGCCGCCGACTTCACCGGCGAGCACTGCGCCGCCCCGTGCACTGCGTCGCCGCTCGTCCTTGCCGCCCCGCCGTGCGCCCTGCAGCTCCGGCCACCGGATCCGACGCCGGCTTGCCGGATCCGCACCTCCACGGACCCCCTCAAGCTCCGGCCGCCTTCCCCGCCACTCCAGTGAATTCATCCGGCGATCCCCGAGAACCGCGCCGGAACCCTAGATCTGGAAAGGTTGACCTCGATTTTCTTCCAAGTCCTAGAATTTTCAACATCATGTGCCCCTATTCATCATGCCATACCTCCATGCTCATAACTCCGTTTTCCATGCATGATATATCAAAATGTTCGTCTCATGATGCTCTTCATGTTAGTGTCATTTTCATGTATGTTACTGTCCATATTGATGCCCTAATCCTCATTGCAAAAGTGCTATATGATGATGTCTGTTGGAATTTAACAGAACTTGATGATTTGTCATTTTCGTTGCATTTTGTGTGTGCATCCTATGAGCTTGATGTCTACATGTTTTATGAGATCCATCATGCCAAATTTACAGATGTGCAAGCCTTGTATTTTTATGAGATATGTGGTGACTAGAACAAGCATGCAAAGTAGCTATGTGATTATGCTGATTTCAGACACTTAGAATATTTTTCCAAGTCTTTTCCTGTTACATTTTGATGCCATGTAAACTTGTTACTACCATGAGATCCATGCGCATTTTGAGTTAGCTCAGTAAGCATGTTTTGAAGATGTGGTATTGTTCTATCCATTAATGCCTCTGGTTGCAATTATGGAGTACCCTAGCTTGTCATTACCGTGCTCTACGTTTGCTAAATATTGTTCTTCGCAGATTGTTAACATGAGATTCAACTCTTCCATTTGTGTTGCTAGTGATACATGTACCCTATGAACTTATTCTTGCCATGCTTAGCTTCTTGAACATGTCTAATTCATGTTGGTTACCTTGTTATGCCATGAAATGTCTTGTGGTGAGTGAATTGAGCTTGCAAAGTTGCTATCATGAATCTGATTGTGCCATGCTTTGTTGTTCTTGTAAGTTTGAAACTGATCATATAACTTTCCATGTTTGCATGGTTGCGACAATATTTTTCATGCATCTTTGGTTAAGGTTCAGTTAGGGAGTTCTGTTCTATGTACTTAGTACTAGCATGCTATGCCTTTGTTTGCCATGATATGTTCCTGTAGCATGTAGTTTGCTAGCTCTAAACATTGCTATATGATGTTGTTTTGACATGTTCAGTATTTTCTCCAAGTCTGTGAAGCTGATATCATTTGCAGTTTTGCCATGTTATTTTGAGCTTGTTCTATTGAGTTCTAGCAGGAGTTTAGTGTTCATGATTTGTTGAGCTTCAGCTATACTTTATGGTCATGTGCTTTATTGCTATGTGGGAGTGTTGTAGCATAGTTTCTTGTTGCATTCTAAGTGCTATGATGCTGTTAACCGCAGATTTGCATCATTCTTGTTTTGCTTGCCTTTTGCAAACCATGTATCCGTTTTCGGTGATCCTTATATCGATTTTTGCCGAAATCTCCCCATCTTTCCAGCGGCATACTTGGTTTGACAAGTTGATGCCTTGATCATCTTTTCCCTTCCGGAGTACCCATATGCATTGCACATGATACATTTCATTCCATGCCATGTCTTGCATCATGTTGCTTGTGCATTGCATCGTGATTGATTGTTGTTCCATAGCTGGTGTTCTTGCTTTGGGTAGAGCCGGGAGACGAGTTCTTAAATGAGGAACCTGTTGAGTACGCTAATGAGGATCAAGCTTTCGACAACTCTCAGAACATTGCAGGCAAGATGACCATTACCCTCGATACCACTTCTATCTTTGCTTGCTAGTTGTTCGTTCTATCACTATGTCGCGCTACCTACCACTTGTTTATCATGCCTCCCGTACTTCCATGTCAAGCCTCTAACCCACCTTCCTAGCAAACCGTTGTTTGGCTAAGTTACTGCTTTTGCTCAGCCCCTCTTATAACGTTTCTAGTAGCAGGTGCCTTGCAGGTTGTTCCATGTTGGAACATGGATATGTTGGGATATCACTTTATCTCTTATTTAATTAATTCATCTATATACTGGGCAAAGGTTGGAAGGCTTGTCCTTTTGCTTGGTGTTTTGTTCCACTCTTGTCGCCTTAGTTTCCGCGATACCGGTGTAATGTTCCTTGATTTTGCGTTCCTTGCGCGGTTGGGGTTATGGGACCCCCTTGACAGTTTGCTTTGAATAAAACTCCTCCAGCAAGGCCCAACCATGGTTTCACATTCGCCTAACAACCTATAACTTTCCCTTGGGGTTGCAAACCCAAGGATCATCTTTATTTTAACCCCACTCCCGGGCCAGTGCTCCTTTGAGTGTTGGTCCGAACCGAGTAGACTGCGGGGCCACCTCGGGGAAACTAGAGGGTTGGTTTTACTTGTAGGATGTCTCATCGGGTGTGCCATGAGAACGAGATATGTGCAACTCCTATCAGGATTTGTCGGCACACTCGGGCGGTCTTGTTGGTCTTGTTTTACCATTGTCGAAATGTCTTGTAATCGAGATTCCGAGACAGATCGGGTCTTTCCGGGAGAAGGAATATCCTTCATTGATCGTGAGAGCTTGTGATGGGCTAAGTTGGGACACCCCTGCAGGGCATAAACTTTCAAAAGTCGTGCCCGCGGTTATGTGGCAGATGGGAATTTGTTAATATCCGATTGTAGAGAACTTGACACTTGATGTAATTAAAATGAATCAACCGCGTGTGTAGCCGTGATGGTCTCTTTTCGGCGGAGTCCTGGAAGTGAACACCGTTTGTGTTATGGTTGAACATAAGTAGTTTCAGGCTCACTTCTAGCTGCACGACCGTTGCATAGCTTCTCATCTTACTCTTATTTGCGTGTGTTAGCCACCATATTTGATTAGCACTTGCTGCAACTCCACCTCATTATCACATCTTACCCATAAGCTTAAATATTCTTGATCTCATGGGTTTTGAGATTGCTGAGTCCGCGTGACTCATAGATACTACCAAAACTGTTGCAGGTGCCAATGATGCCAGTGTAGGTGATGCTACCGAACTCAAGTGGGAGTTCGACGAGGACCTTGGTCGTTACTATGTTTCGTTTCCTGATGATCAGTAGTGGAGCCCGGTTGGGACAATGGGGGATCTAGCATTTGGGGTTATCTTCTTTTATTTGGATTTGACCGTAGTCGGTCTATGCGTGTATTTTTGATGATGTATGAATTTATTTAAGTATTGTGTGATGTGGCAATTGTAAGACAACTCTGTTTATCCTTTCTTGTTCATTACATGGGATTGTGTGAAGATGACCCTTCTTGCGACAAAACCATAATGCGGCTATGCCTCTAAGTCATGCCTCGGCACGTGGGAGATATAGCCGCATCATGGGTGTTACAACATATGCAGCGAATAATCTTCGAGCAGAAGTTATCCAAGTCATGTCCATCTGTTAGACACACAAATTAGTTCTTCTACTAGATACTACAGGAAAAACATATATGCATTTTTATGAAGTCCAAAAAAAATACCTAGGTCGATGTCTAAAGCTATGGCAAGATATTTGGACAAGCAGATCTAACTAATGAAATATATCTAAATCTAATTCAGCAAACAAATTTGAGTGCTAAATTATGGCTAGCTATTTCAGCAGTCAATGAGGCCGAGCACATAGCCATCGAACTATCGAAGGCCATCTCAGCAACAAATATCGAGTATAAAATGGTGTAGAGCTATTTCACCCATTAGATTGGCTACTAGACCATGGCAATCTACGTCACAATAATATGGCAGGATATTTTCACAACTAATCGGGCTTGGCATGCCATCTCAACTAAGCAGATTGAGTGCAGAACAGAGCAAGGAAGCCTCTTAAGTAGAGCATATTGAGTGTAAACTACTTCGGCAAACAGTGAGATTAACAGCATCTAGCATCTAACATTCAGCGCTACACCAACATGCACGGGGCCTCAGTCTAGAATGCGCGTACCGTGGGAGAAGCTGACCGCCGTGCGTCTCCACACGAATGTCACTAGCGGTGGCGGTGCTGACCGCCGTGCGTCTCCACAAGAACATCGCCAGCGGTGGCAGCGCGGCTAGAGGACGACGGTCTATGAGAGTGTACTTTGGGAGCGAGAGGATCGCGTGCGTCCCCTTGACGAACCGCGGTGCCGATGTATTGGCGTGGCAGGGAGGGAGGCTTTGGCGGAGCGAATGGAGTGGAGGGGGGCGGGAGGAGGGGGTTTTGGGAATATTATTGGCTAGTTGGCCGAAGGGTGGTTGAATTTGGGATTTGGGGAAATATTTTGGGGGGGCGGGGTTTCGCGCGTTCCGTTTGCGTGAGCTGTGTGCAGGACCGAACGTGTGTGGGGTGCAATGCGACTGCGACAGGGTTGTTGTGAGTGTACCGCCTTTTTTCCTTTTAAACTTGGTGCTTCGCCCCCTCAAAAAAAACTTGGTGCTTCCTGCGATCCATCGATACTACTACTAGTAATCCAGTAATCCCGACTAAAATGGCGCGGTCGGGTCTTTTCCCACGCGATATGCTGGGAGGTTGGCTTAGTTGGGTTTTTTAGGACGAGTAATGCTACACCTACGTAATCCTAGGTACGTAATTAACGTAATGTGAAGCGTGTGGGTTGTTGATTGTAGATCGGGGGAGGGAGGGGCCCACCACCATGAAAATCAGGGAGGAGAGAGAGAGGCACTTTACGTTAACCCTTTCGTAGGTTCCCGTAGATGTAGAAAGATGTGAAATGCGTGAATGTGTAGTGGACGTACTATTGGAGTGCCTAAGATAAATTGTGTATGTAGACCCTATGTGTTTATTTACTTCGCATGCTAGCTTTGTCTCGGGTCAAACCTTCTAAGTTTATACACAGAAAAACGAATCGTCGTTCCATATACTCCTACAATATATCTTACTATTATTTGGAAGTTCATATACACCGGACGAGATTAATGCAAACACTACAGATTTTCATTACATTTCGAACTTTTATAGGATAGAAAAATAAAAGAAACCCGACCCTAGACCTATTCTACGGTGGCGACCAATGTCCTCCATCTGCGATCTCCATGTACATGGGCGGGGTTCAAGACAAGTGAAGTGAAGGTGCGGTCTCCGACGAGGAAGAGTAGAACACGGGAGATGGACCAGTCAGTTGGCACACCATGCCCTGCCGCCTCCCATGCCCTACTCATCCTCGGAGGAGTCCCCGACCTCGGCGGTGCCGGACGTTGGACGGCGTCAAGTAGGCTGCGTGGCTGACAGTGCTCCCGTCATCGGCCGCCAGCGTGGCCACCGCTTGTGCGGTCGTGTCCACATCCGGCTACGCCGCTATTGCATCATGAGCGACGACTTGAGCGAGGGCGGCGACCTCGAGCGAGGGCGGCAACCTCGAGTGAGGGCGGCGATGTAGCACCCATGATGCGGCTATATCTCCCACGTGACGGAGCACGTTAGAGGCATAGCCGCATTGTAGGCATGTCACAAGAGGGGTAATCTTTACACATCCCATGTACAGAATAAGAAAGGGATAAAGACTTGGCTTACAATCGCCACTTCACACAATACATGAATATAGCATTACATCATCCAGAATACAAACAAGGTCCGACTATGGAACTAAATAAAGAAAAACCACCCCTATTGCTAGGCCCCCGATCGCCCAATTGGGCTCCACTACTGATCAACTAGAAACAAAACAACACAACGAACACGATCTTCATCGAGCTCCTCCTTGAGCTCGGTTGCGTCATCTGCACGGTATCACCAGCACCTAGAACTAGTTTTGGAAGTAAACTGTGAGCCACAGGGACTCAGCAATCTCAAACCCTCGAGATCAAGACTATTTAAGCTTATGGGTAGGATAGGGTAATGGGGTGGAGCTGCAGCAAGCACTAAGCATATATGGTGGCTAACATACGCAAATGAGGGCGAGAAGAGAAGCAAAGCACGGTTGTAAACTAGAAGTGATCAAGAAGTGATCCTAAAACTACTTACGTTCGAGCATAACACAAGAACCGTGTTCACTTCTCGGACTCTGCAGAGAAGAGACCATCACGGCTACACACTCGGTTGATGCATTTTAATTAAGTTAAGTGTCAAGTTTGCTACAACCGGATATTAACAAATTCCCATCTGCCCATAACCGCGGGCACGGCTTTCGAAAGTTCAAAACCCTGCAGGGGTGTCCCAACTTAGCCCATCACAAGCTCTCACGATCAACGAAGGATATTCCTTCTCCTAGGAAGACCCGGTCAGGCTCGGAATCCCGGTTACAAGACATTTCGACAATGGTAAAACAAGGCCAACAAAGCCGCCCGGATGTGCCGACAAATCCCGATAGGAGATGCACATATCTCGTTCTCAGGGCACACCGCATGAGCAAGACGTCGGGTTGGCATAGACCCTGGTTGCCCAGGGGGCACCGGACATCGCTCAGGTCGGACCAACACTTAGAGAAGCACTGGCCCTGGGGGTTAAAATAAAGATGACCCTCGGGCTCCGGAAATCCAAGGGAAAAGGATAGGTTGTTAGTGCAAATGTAAAACCAAGGTTGGGCCTTGATGGAGGATTTTTATTCAAGGCGAACTGTCAAGGGGTTCCCATTATACCCAACCGTGTAAGGAACACAAAATCAAGGAACATAACACCAGTATGATGGAAACTAGGGCGGCAAGAGTGGAACAAAAGACCAGGCATAAGGCCAAGCCTTCCACCCTTTACCAAGTATATAGATGCATTAATTAAGTAAGAGATATTGTGATATCCCAACAATAACCATGCTCCAACAAGGAACAAATTCCGTCTTCACCTGCAACTTGCAACACTATAAGAGGGGCTGAGCAAAGCGGTAACATAGCCAAACAATGGTTTGCTAGGAAAGGTGGGTTAGAGGCTTGACATGGCAATATGGGAGGCATGATATAGCAAGTGGTAGGTATCGCAACATAGAAAAAGCGCGAGCAACTAGCAAGCAAAGATAGAAGTGATTTCGAGGGTATGGTCATCTTGCCTGAAATCCCGCAAGGAAGAAGGACAAGTCCATGAAGAAGACAAACGGACGAAGTCGAACGAATCCTCACAAACGCGACGTTATCAGAACCAACCCGAAGAAGCAACACCGGAAAGAAGCAAACAACATGTTAAACAACCATCACATAAACAAGGCATGATGCACAACCAAGTATGATGCATGTCCAGTTTAAATATGCATGGCATGGCAAAGTGCACAAACAACACTACAAGTTAAGTGGAGCTCAATATGCATCGGGATGCATATTGACAAAACACCACATCAATTGTTTAGTTCACTCCCGGTTAGGTACTCAACAATATTAAATGTTGGTTAACACATGGCAAGAGATGAAGCATAATAAAACTACCTATCTAGGCAAATTTAAATGAGCCGGAACAACAAACAACAAGTCCAGAAAATCCCCATGTGCATATTTTTAGGTTTGGTACTGTTCTGCCCTAAACACAATTTTAGAGTTATTAAACATGCAAAACAAGTACACCATGTTAAACTAGGCATTTTTCTACCCCATTTACAGATAAAGTTTATTAGATTTGTAGCTACGGTTATTTAGTTATGAATTAAAGCATTTTAGCATGATATTTAAGCAAAATAAAGCAAACATCATTTTAAACATTTTTTTAACATGGATGAAAGTTGGATATTATTAAACTAGACAAAATTCTAAGCAAGTTTCATATATTAAGTTTTTACATGTGATGCATAGTTTGTGAGATATTAAATGTATGAACATGAGCGGTTTTCTGTAAAACTGCCAAATCCCTAGAAAATTTGGAAAATCGCTGGACGAAAAAAAACACGTAACGGGCTAGATCTGGAACAGAGCTGGGGATCTGCTCACATTGGGCCTCGGCCCGTTCGGAGAGGAGACAGGTTGGTGGAAAGGCTGGGCCTCAACGCCTTGATGGGCCGCGAAGAGGCACAAGCCGAGGCCGGCCCAGGCACTCGATCAGGACGCAGCGGCGGCTGGTCAACGCGCAGGGCGCGCTTGAGATGAACAGGAGGCAGCGCACTCCTCGTCAGGAACAGATGAAGACGGCGATGACAGGGCATGCCGGCGAGATGCGGGAGTGGATCCGGGCGAAGAGGGCCTTGGCGTGGCGCGGGGTGAAGGGAGGGCGGATGAGGCAGGGAGCTACGGCTGCGCAAAGGCTGGCATGCTCCGGCCAACGAGGACGAATGCCTCGCACGATGCAGAGGAACGGGTGTCAGAAGCCAGCCTTGGCGAGACGATAGGGTCAGTAGAGCGCCGGGGTCGCGAGTCAACAGAGGAGGCGCTCGGCTGGGTCAATGAAGGCGCGAGGTAGAGGAGCGGGACTCCGGCGACGAGGCAAGGCGGCGGCCACAGACTTGGAGCTCCAGGCATCGGTGTACATGGAGGCTTGGTGCAGTTCGAGCGCAGAGGAGCGGTGGTGCTGGTAGGCTACTCCGGCGAGGTACTTGGCAGGGCGGCGGGGTCTAGACAACGGGAACGGCGCAGAGGAGGTCGCTGGCGGCGGGGGCTCATCCTAGATCCGCGGGACGAGGAGGAAGACGGGGCATGGTCGAGCTCATGCTCGACATCGAGGAAGAGGAGGCGCTCGGGCTGCGTCTGCGGCCGAGGCGATGGACGACGGCTGGATCCGGGCAAGGGAAATCGGGGACGAAAGGTTATGGCCGACCGAGCACAGCGGGGAAGGAAGCGCGAGGCAGCGGCGAGCACGGGAGGTGCAGAACCTTGCACCAGCGACCAGGACAGCAGGGGCGAGCTCCGTTCGTTTCCTGGCAGAGGAGAAAAACAAACGAGGGAGGGAGAGAGTTTAGAGGAGGTAAGAGAGGAAAACAGGGGAGAGGAAAAAGGAAGCCGGGGGCGACTCATCTGCTGGGTTTTTGCTAGCGACGAATGGTGACGCGGCCGCGGTCAGGGACGAAGGAGCTGCGTGCGGCCGGACTTGCTCAGGATGGAGGGGAGGCAGAGGCATGCACGGCCGTGGCCTTGATCCATCCTGGATCGGGCACCAACTGGTTGCGGGGAAGATCGAGCATGGGGGGAGGAGGAGGCAGACCGAATGTTGGATCGGGGGAGGATGAGACTGGTTGGTTCGGCGCTGAAAACAAAGGGAGTGGAGGCGGCGTGGGGATTGGATGGATGGGACAAGGTCCCTAGAATTTAGGGTTAGGGGCTATATATAGCATGTAGGTGAAAGGAAAGGGATTTGGATTATCGGATCGAAATCCGACGGACAAGAATAAATTTGCTGAGGAGTCCAATAAATAAAATGATGATATTTTGTAGATGTTTGGGGATGTTCCGGACCCACCGGTGACGACTCCCCGGGTCGGGTTCGGGACAACTTCCGGGCGTGCGCGAGGGATTCGATGCACTGCGCAGAGAGGGTTTTCGGACCATGCGATCGCATCGGACGACTCCGGACACGAAGAGGGGTAGGTGGATGGACTAGGTGGGTTATGGCGAGGCTGAGAGGAGAGAAGAGAGAGAGGGCCCGGCAGCAGTTTTCGGAGACCGAAAACGTCCGACGTTAGACCGGCTATACTGCCGCTATAGTTATTCGTTGGGGCATCAAACGGACTCCGAACGCGATGAAACTTGGCAGGCAGCCTACTGATAACAAAACAACACTGCATGCCAACTTTCATCCCATTCCGAGAACATTTTCTGGCCACTTATAAAATAATATTTCGGACGTGCCGCGGGCGCGTGCAAGTGTGTCTGGGCTCAGAACGGACAACGGAAGGAACTAGGAGACCGGGAAAGATGCAAGTTTTGAAAACATGATGATGCAATGCACATGATGACATGATAAGATGCAACACGCAAGCAAATGACATGGTAACGACAGCGAATAACGGGCAGACACCTAGCGCATCGGTCTCGGGGCGTCACAGGCGACCTCGAGCTTCATCCCCGAAGACAAGCTCTCCTGCAGAGCGTTGGCGCTCGCGGTCATGGCAGAAAACCCCTTATTATCTTGAAAGCAACCACATCCCTCCCTCACCTCATCAAAATAGCCTGAGAAATATATTTTGAGTGAAAACTACTCCCTCTGTTCCTAAATATTTGTCTTTCTAGAGATTTCAATAATTGACTACATACGGAGAAAAATAAGTGAATCTACACTTCAAAATATGTTTATATAATCTGTATGTGATAGTCCATTTGAAATCTCTAAAACGATAAATATTTAGGAACTAAGGGAGTAATATATTAGGAGTATATGAAAACAAGAGTGATTTCTTTCAAGTTTGTGAACAAGTACTACTATTCTACTACTTTGGATCCGTTGCAACGCACGGGCACATTGCTAGTAAAAGGAAAAGGCATGTCGCATTCGTGTCACACTCCCCCCACACACGCCCGGGAATCGGGAGTACTCCATGGCCCGTCCAGCACGACACATAGCTTAGGGAAGGCGTGTTGCCTAGCATTTTCACTTTAATGTGGGACCGCCGTTGAGCAAACAGACTATTGGCAAACCGCACCCCGCCCGCCGCCGGGTTGGAAAACAGAAACGTGGGGAAGATCTAGCTGTAGCACGGAAGCCAAGAAATTTGGTGTCAGATGGGGCTCATTGATAGAGTAGGAGCATTCCATACTACTCTACTCCTACTAGTACCAAGTTTGTACTATACAACTAGTACTACCACTATACAGCTAGTAGGTACGTGCACGGCACAGCATCGTAGGAACAAAAAATGGGAAGATCTTGTTTTGGGTGATTTATCTTGTTTTTAGTCAACGTAGTATGAATAATATGATGTTGGGGGCACCTATGAAGCTTATGTGGCTTGGTTGCATGGCTACGAAAGGTTAGAGAAAAATAAATAGATAATGTGTTTAGAGTGCACTCCACTAAATAGATATACTTTGGATCCATTGCAATGGGCTGGCACATATATATCTATACCCCCTATATAGTGTGTGAATAACTTTGAAAGTTGGTCATTGGATGAAGCCAATCCGACGGTACAAAGATGGCAAATTCGAGCACTACTGGCCGTTGGATATCATCTACATTCCACAGATTCTGCCACATGTAGAATCTAGAAGACTCCATGGTTGAACTTCATTCATGACTAACTTTGTCACAAGTAAGCTTAGGCAAAGTGTGTCTGCCACAAAAAATGTGGCTAACAAAATGGCCACCACAAGTGTGGCAAGATTTGGCAAGAAGTTGAGTCTATGACATGTGGACCATGTAGCTAGAAAAGTGTGGCAAGCCACAAGTGTAGCAATGAACCAAACACATGCCTGGAGTGTTTGGTAGGGTGTATGAAGGGTGCATGATCCCAAGAGTTCCCTTCTCGACCCACTTTTGGGTGTTTGGTAGAGTGTATGGAGGGTGCATGAGTCCACACTAGCTTAGCACAAATACACTAGAAGCATGCATGAAGAGAGCATACATGAAGAGGGGTGTTAAGTTGAGCATGCATGAAGAGGGAACAACTATGCTGAGACGAGAACGCAACCAAACACACTTGTGGCACACCTAAGCTTAGGCGTGGCAACCTTAGGCTGCAAACCAAACATATATACCCCTATATAGTGTGTGAATAACTTTGAAAGTTGGTCGTAGGATGAAGCCAATCTGACGGTACAAAGATGGCAAATCCGAGCACTACTGGCCGTTGGATATCATCTACATTCCACCAGATTTTGCCACATGTAGAATCTAGAAGACTCCACATGTAGAAGCATAATGCACAAACCACCAGAATCTCATGCGTGTAATGCACGTGTACCTTACTAGTAGTTGGGAGTAGTACTAAGAAACAAATTCCGGGTTTGGCACGAGCTCGTATTGCGGGAGCACCAAAAGGCCTGCCGCAGGAGTTACATTTCCCTCTCGGGGCCCATGGGACCAAACTTTAGTGGCTTACTGCCCGGCCTATGAGTCAATGACATGCGGACCTTAAATGCGGCTGGCCCACATGTCATTCTCATGGTGGTGGTGTGGTTCGTGACTCACTCGTTCGAGATGAACCGGCCGGTGGTGGCGTGGTCGTGGCGAGGGTGCCACAGCTGGGCGTCGGGGCGTTACGAGGCGTAGATGGCCACACCAGCAGGTACTACCTGTAGTACAGAAGTACTCCAGATGAGGGTTGATGCCCGGGACGAAATGTGTCACAACCACTGGATGAAAATTCGATGGTGCGGGAGTACGGATCGGAGCACAGCAGCGGAGCAGGCAAACCGCGTCCAGTTGGGTGTAGCTGTGGTAGAAAGTTGATGGTCACCGCAGTTCAGCTGGCCCGCATGTCATGCACACAAAGGCAGAGGAGCGGTGGGGCCAAGAGGGATGAGGCGCACATCGGGGGGATGAGGATCCCCTGACGTGAACAATCCTACCATTCTTTCATTGACATGTGGGACCCCCAAGTGTGGGTCCCACCTATCAGCGAAGGAAAGGCAGGGTAAGGCAGTGATAGCCACGTTAGAGGATCCATGTCCACGTCGGGGGACATCGTGCTTACAGGTAGGGTTGGAGCGGCGTCGTGGGAATCGTGTGTGGGTGTGGCAGTGGTAGAAACAAGAAACGTGATGGTCACCGTGGTTCAACTTCCATGGACAAGCTGTCATGTCTGCTTACACATGTATATCAAAACTAGAGTGTTTATATTTCAAGCACGTGAACAATTATTATTCTACTACTTTGGATCCATTGCAATGCATGGGCCAGCACATTGGTAGTAGTAGTGTCTATCTCTATCTCTAGAGGCCTTCCCACATTCATCCTTTTCTCTCACAAGATAAACTACTCATACAAATGCATCTTGATGTTCCCTGGAATGCACAAGGATGTTTCCTTGGGGGTCTCTCCAGCGCAGCATGGCCATAGTTGCAAGCTGACACCCCTTGAGATGCCGACGTTGAGGGGCACTCGGATTTCCTTCGATGAGCAGGTAAGATGAGTATGATCACGTAGTAAATGCATTCTAAAGACTACTTCCGTGTCCATTTCCTAATTCTCCCCCTGCACACTGCTTCACAGGTTTGGCTCGGTGCGAGTGGAGATTGGCTTGCATATCTACGGGAGGGTACCAACATCAATTTGCACAACATTTACAACGGTGACACCGTTCCCGTAGAACCTTTGTCCAACATTGGGATCAGCCATGCAACGGGCCACCGCATGAATTGGTACGATGGAACCACGGTGAGATCGAATAAGATAGCACGGACCTTGCAAGGTGGACCATGCTGTCTGTGGCCGATTTGTTGACGTACGAGTACGAAGACGTTGTGCTCCTTTCTAACCGCATCTTCGCGGTGACAAACCAGGGGACTTGTTTCATATGGGACACATCCTACGATATACTCCCTCTCTCCCAGTTTATTTGTTTTGAATCTTTTCGTTTTATAAGTTTCAAATTCAAATTTAGAGCTCCCCATCACATGTTGATATTACAATGTCCATTAAATTGTTGTGTGCATGTATAGTAAAGAAACAAATCTCGAGTTTGGCACGAGTTCGTGCAACGGTAGCACCAGCCTGGCGCAAGAGTTACATTTCCCTTTCAGGGCCCTCGGGACTGAGCTTCAGCGCCTTACTACACTTGCCTTTGAGTCAATAACATGTGGACTCAATAGGTGGCTGGTCCACATGTAATGCTCCCGAAGGAAGAGGGGCAGTGGGGCCGAGAGGGGTGAGGCGCAGGTCGGGGGACGTGTGGTGTCATGGGTTCGTGCAGCGTCATGGGAATAGCGTGTGGCTGTGGTAGAAACTTGATGCTCGCCGCATTTAAGGTGGCCCACATGTCATGCACACAAAGGCAGAGGGGCGGTGCGGCCTAGAGGGGTGAGGCGCACGCCGGGGGATGTGGTGCCGTGGGTTGGAGCGACGTCGTGGAAATCGCGAGTGGTAGTCGATGAAACGTGATGGTCGCCGTAGTTGAACTTCCATAGACAAGCTGTCATGTCTACGGACACATGCATTGCATAGCGATCACTGGAAGGAGTAGTAGAGAAAGCTAGGCGGATAAATAGTTCCTTATAGTTAAGCGGACCCACGCTACTACTTGTTCCAAAGACATGCACACCATCGAAATAGTCCATCTATATCAATATACACCGAGAGGGAATAATTTTTTTGTACAAGAGAGGAAATAGTTCATCCATCCATAATGCCCTGCTGCTGGTGCAGCCTTATCTTCTTCTTCTTCTTCTTCTTGTTCTCATTTTCTGTGGGAGACGACTTCACAACAAGCTCTTTGGACCTTGCAGCTATCTCGAAACTCACACGGGCATCGAGGGAAGCATATTTTATCTGCTCGTACGTCAAGGGATAATTCTCCATCTAGACGACCTTAATGCCACCGTCTCGTCAGCCTTGTGAAGATTTGTACCGAGCACAAAATTTGCTAGGTCGAATAGGGATGGTGTCTGTTTATCGCAATCTTCTACAGGAATTTTGATTCTGGTTTGTAGGTCAGCGATGCTTTTCAAATCAAGGTTGTATGGCTCCAGCTTCTGTTTGTCCCCTTCGATGGCTGCCCCACAGAAGTATATGTCCACACGAGACAAGAAATCGTGAAGCTCACCTAGTATGGAGGGTGCGTGCATGATGTGGTACACCAAAACATCATCTTCGAGGCACAGCTGAAGGACGACGGCGCGTTGGATCTTCCCAGTGGCACGCTCCATGTACTCTGTGTCGAGACCGATGACCCTCTTCTCTACCTTTTCGAGGGAGTTGGATAAATTGTTGATCCACTTCCGAACAACCCTTGGGTGGACAGTGATGGTGGCAACTATGCTCAACGAGCCTTCGACGAGGACATGTTGGACGCTAAAAACCTGCATCTCGATCTCTTTCGCCATTTGGAACCGCTGGAACGGAGGGCTATGCTTTGGAGAATTAGGATTGGATGGCTAGTCTAAATGAAGTAGTAGATGATTATTTAAAGAGGTTAAAACAATGTGAACTCAGTGGGGTTTGGATGCAAATGAAGACGAAGGGGAGGTGAAGAAGCCAAGGAAAATCGGTACCCGACGGAGAAGTAAATGGGAGAAGTGGCGTGCAGGCAGTTGATTAGACAGCTAGGTAGACTAAACGAAAAGGCTATGCGGGCAGACTGAGGAGTCGTACATGTTCGTGTACGTGCCCATCCTTCATGATAGGTGGGACCTATCCAAACAGATAAAAAATGTGTCGTAGCTGGTTCAGATGGATATTGGTGCGTGCGTGGGAGAAACAACATTCTCTGGTTAAGGAATACACGGTTATCCTCATCAAAAAAGAAAAGGCCCATCTTCGCGCTTCTGCATGCACGAGAATCTGGTTCTGCTCGCAATATGGATGATACCTAGAGGATGAAGTGAACAGGCATGCTAGCACGGGAGACCTATTTCCACTATACAGTACTGGAGTACTCATGTTCCTACTACTACTACTACTACTACGGTCCTCACAGTGAAGTGACAACACCCTGCGCCTAACACTAGTCCAGGCGGCATGTTTGGGTTACCAAAGTCAGCCTCACCCTGTGCACTGTGCCGTCTGTCACCGTCGTTGTACAACACATTAGCATGCCTCGCCTCGTCTCCCTCTCCCCTCCCATAGCACCACTCCATCTCCGAACTCCACCATGGCCGAAGGCGGACCGCGCAGCATCCATATGAGCCGTGATTGGAGCAGTCTCCCCAGTGACATCCTCGACCTCTGTTGTTCATGTATGGATATGTTGAGCGCCCTGCGGCTGGCTGCATGCTTGAGGGACATGCACACGGCCATCATCGAAGCGAGGCCTAAGCTTTTCAAGACACCCTGCTTGCTGCTATCTGGTCTTGCGAGATTGGCTCACCATGATACGGAGGCGTACATGATTCCCCTCAACATCAATCCGATCTCCATTAGCCGAAACTTCTTTGCAGGTATGTAGTGGGTCGCCGTACGTCATTTCCCTCGACTTCGATCCGATCACCATCGCCCGAAACTAGTTGGAAGGTATGTACTGGGCTGGCATGAACTCCCACTGGGTGGCTACCTTCAGAGAAGGGGAAGACGGTAAAAAGTTGGTGCTCGTGAACTTCTAGACCTCCCATGAGATTATCCTTCCTCCATTGGATTATATAGAGTTTTACCATCGCGGTCCAAGTCATCTAGATTACCACGTCAGTTGGATGGATCTTGTTTTGCAGAAGATTGTAATCTGCCAAGTGCCCACATGACATGCGAATTACGTAGACTTCAAGCTAATTGCCTTGTTCGACCGTGGGCTCGCCTATCTTTACGCCGGTGCCTTCTTTAGCTGGAGACAACTCAGCTCGCAGTGGATCATCGTCAAAGCTGACACACACTTCTGTGATGCTATTGAACACAATGGCATCATCTACGCGATCGACAAAGCAGATGGCACCACGTATTGCTGGGACGGCGCGTGTAAGCTGTTTCCGTCTCATGTCAATGATGACGCCATGACACTGTTTGAACTTTTTGTGATGATTGGCATATCCCTGTTTGAGTAGAATTTGAGTAGAACTATGGCAATGTATTAGAGACGCCGTAAATCAGCTATATTTGGAATGAGTTAATTCATGCGATTGTGACCATGTCATTACAGCCAATTTATACCCCTGAATAATCAAACGGTTAGGAATATATGGATATTCTCCTTATTTTACACTAATCTATATACTACTACTAAATATGAGTGTGTATCAGTGGACATGTTAGTTTCCTCATTTTCATGATGTAGAAACATGCACCACACTGTTGGTTTCATCTAACCATAGATTAGGGAAGTAAATGTGCATATGGAGAACTCTATATTTGGAAGTAGTGAAATCCTGTAATGCTTACCATGTGTACATACCTATATTTTCCCTTCAGCAATCAATGGCTAGAATAATATCCTCACAAAAATTTTGCCCACCGAACACGAGTATATAACAATGCATGGCCTGTTAGTTACCTTGAAGAATTTTTTTGTGAGGATAGAACATGATTACATAACATGCATGACATGGTAGTTTCCTGTGAAGAATCGATTGTGAGATAACAAGAGTATAACCATGCATGGCACTTCTATATTTTCGAACCCAGTATACATTTCCCTGTATTTTCCTCCTAGTTTCAACAGGGAAATATCAATGTTGTTTCTTGTATTATCCTACTCATACTCTCAACAATGCTGATCTTACATTAACAATGTCTGTCCTTTTTGATATGATGTAGTGTCCCTATAGTTACTGCCCTTTGTAATCAGACCACCTTTGCCAAAAATAGGGAAGCACAACTAGTTCCTCGCTCGATCAGACGACGGCAAAAGACTGATGATCATTCGGACACATGAGCCGAAAAAGTTATATTGCAAAAAAACCATTGTATACAAGCACCATGAAATATGTGAGTATCCGGACAATGCCTGTTATGTCTATGAGCAGGATACCAACTTGTTGGGGCCTTTAGGATTTTTTAGTTGGAGGCGGGTAAACAGCCTTGGTTCACACTCTCTGTTTCTCGGACTCAATTATCCGATTAACCAGGATATCACTGTTGGCAAGGACCTTGATGGCAGAGAGGCTCTGTTTGCTATGGAAAACTGTGTCTACACGGCAAGCCCTAGGAGTTCGGGAGCAAAATCCCCTGATTGTCAACAATACAGCCTGCAGCCAAAAGAAGGTGAGAATGACAAAGGCATCCGGATTAACTTTGATCCTTGGATGTAACAATTACGATAGGCAGTGATGTGGTTCAAGCCTTTAGGTTGATAGGTAATTGGGCTATTGCGTCGAAAGGGTGGAGTACTGGTGTCTCCGGATCATTGGTCGGTGAAGCGGGGCTGCAAATTATGATGGTGTTGGATCATCTCTTCGAATGACTTTGTTGTCTTTGCTGCTTGTTCTGGATGGGTAGTTCTTTCTCTTTTTTATGCATATTCCTTGTCATTTGGTCATCCTCGTCTATGTCACTCTTACTATGTAATGGTTGCCTCTGTTTAGAATGTCATTCTCATCTGGATCACGAGAGTCTGAGCGCTGCAGATGGGTGCGTTTTGGTGGTGTAGCAAGACTTCTTATGAACTATCATGTCTTGCTGTTTATGTTAGTAGTAGTCACTATTTAGTGTTTGAATGTTGTATATATCGTTGTTTTGAACTGTTTATTGTCTCGAACTACTGGTGGGCTAAATGAGGGCATCACCATTCTCTAGTGTTCAGAGTGTATCTCCTTTTTTCAAGTTATATAATTTGAGCTCAGTGTCTTTTCGATGTTGTACACTTGTTTGGGCCAGTGAGGTGTCGTTGAATATGGGCCGAGTAGTAACACAATGCCAAACAGGTCAATTATGACTCTCTGGCCGGGCTCTCAAAAGATCCTCAAAAAAAATGTCGGGCTATCCAAAAAAGAAAGAATAAGGACTCTTAGGCCGACATATGGGCGCCACCGGTGTTTTCGTGCGCTTGCGCGCCGAGATCATATTGGCACGTGTTTGAAATACATGCTACCTTTTCATACCCAATCGCCCGCCCCTCCCCCACCTCTGGAATCTCGATTCCTACTCCAGTTCCCCCAAATCCCCCTCCTGTACTCCCTGTACTCAAGCGCACTATCATGTCGCCGGTCAACGCGGATCTCCGAGCCATAGATCCTAAGGTCCGTCCTGCGTTCGGTCGCTGCGTGCCGTCGCTCAATAGTGGCATGGCGGCGCTTGACGACCAGTTTGCCGACAAAGTGCTGATGGTAACCATCAACGGCGACCGGCCTCCTGTCTTGCCCGACGACCTTGTCAAAGCTCTTGGCATTGCGCACGGCATCCAAATAAGTGGCTTGCTCGTCAAAGTCTGTCCGCCACGGGCTCATTTCTTTGTCAGGTTCCAGACAACTTTCGACTACAGTCATGTGTTCGAATCTTCCCGGCGTTTGTTCTGCAATGGTGTGCTTGTGAGCTTTGATCAGTGGCACCCAGGATGGGGCTCGGTGCCCTCTGAGCTTGAGTTTTTAACAAAGCTTACCTTCCATGGCATGCCTCGACGTGCTTGGAACAGCGAGTCTATGAATGAGCTTATCAACGACCTTGGAGGTGAGCTCGTAAGTATGTTTGTTCCTCCAGACAGCTGGGTTCTGACGGTTATGGAATGGATGAAGAAGCCGTCCACCATACCGAAGGTGATTGGTGTTGAGATACCGGTGCAGGAACCGAGGTTGTACTATTCGTCGCCACCAAGGCCGCCGCGGACCATGTTAGGGATGTACCTGTATCGAGTGTTCGTGCATGTCGAAGAAGTGGTCAATCCATCAATCGAAATCCTGCCGCCGCCGCTGTTTCCAGGGTCCATCGACGACATCCATTACTGGAGTCAAAGTCAGACTTTCCCCATGTTGCTCGAAACGATGGATGGCACAGGGCCTACTCCATCGCGCGGCGGAGGCCATTGCTTGTTTGGGAGAAGAGGCAGGGATGGCTGCCTGGATGTGCTCTAATTTGAGGTAACAACTGAATCTTGTTAGATACTAGTTAAATCCGAGCTATGAGTGTGAAGCACTGATGTGTCAGTACATTTTATTGTGACCTGTTCTAATTTTGTACCTAAACTTTTTTTAGAAAGGGTTGTATGTCAACTTAATGTGCTAGCAGAACTTATTGTGTTGTATGTCTGTTTTCTTTGCACAGCATTCAAGATATTTCCTCGTCATTGATAAAGACGATGAAGCGTTATGTACGAGTTCGTTGGTTTCAACATAGCCCTAACCGTAGCGATCCACTACTTCCGTCCTGATTGTGCCTCCTGCGTGAAATTTTTGTATGCAAGTTCGATGTGCTATGATGTTCTATATGATTGTGTCAACTATATAAGGTTTTACTGAGCATCAGCAATGCATATGGCTGAAAGATGTATTTATGAGCATCAACCAATGGGTCTCTCTCTCACACACACACGCACACACGCACACACGCACAAGTGGGACCCGTTGAATTATTTCTTTGCTCATGACAGCTTTTAATTAGGTTCCACTGTAATCTAAATATTTTCTTAAGTTATTAATTGAGCTCAGTGACATCAAAAAGTTGTACAGAAGCCTTGTTTGGGCCTTTCCGGCATCGCTAAATGTGGGCTGAGTAGCCATGTTAGGTTGTATTGTACTACACAGGCCTTTTTTCAACATCAGCAATGCAAGTGGGTCGACAGTTGTACACAATATCCGGGTCAACCCGCCCCACTGGGCTGCAAACTTTACTAGGAGGTATGCATTAGGCTTAACAAGAAAATGGACTTTAAGAAATAATAAATGGGATGTAATTATAATAAACGGGTAGTAAAACGCGTAATTAGTTTTAAAAATATATTATAATTGGAATTTGAAAATTTTAATTTCATTACTTGTTGCACGCGCAATATTTTGTTGTATTTTAACGTAATACAACTTTATTTTGAAACTATATTTAATTTGACTAGATATTTCGGATAAAAATATTTTGGATCCCATAAAATGTGGGAATTTTTTTTGAATTCTGTTTTGAGTGGTTGGTTGAAATTATTAATCTTTTTATTAGGAATGGTTGAAATTATTAATCTTGTCCTAGCTAGAAAATGGGATGTACTTTTAACAAACTGTAAATGGGCTGTAGTAAATTCCATTAGAATTAAAAAATGGGTTGTACATTCTTACAAATCGCAAATGGGCTATATGTTCTCTGCCACACACTTGTGGGCCTTCTAAGTTGATGCGTCCCCTAAAAAAACTAAGTTGACGTGTATGGAAGGCTTTGTCAACAACATACGGTTCTGGCAACTGTGGTCATTGGATGTCCATCCAACGGATGTCGTGCTTCTTCTTCAATCTCGGATATTCTTGCTTCAGCCACCCAAAAAATGATTCCTCCCCCTGACATCTGGGGCGCACCGTTTTGGAGGCTGACCTGTGGGCCTACTAAGTTGACGCGTACCAAGGGCTTTGTCAACTTAGTCAATATAAACGATTCTAGCTGCAGTGACCATATGATGTCCATCCAACGGCCGTAGTGCTTCTTCAACCTCTGGTCTTGTTGCTCCAGCCGCCCAAAGCAGCGCCGGTCGTGCCGCGTGCTCCTGCCTCCCGTGGCCAGCTGTGATGCCATACAGGCCTCACCGCCCCCTACTACTCCCACCGCTGGCCAGGCCATCCCTCTACTCACCCACACCCCTGTTATTCTGCAGCAACGGCAGCCTCACACCACAGCGAACCAGTGAACCCTCATACTCCTCTACGCGTGGGCATCCACTGCCGCGTCTTCCCCGGCTCCGCGTTGTCCCCTTCCTAGGCCTCGCCATCGTCCACCGCCCTGGTGCTCTCGGTGCGGCATGGTCAACATGGTCAAGGAACGGCTTCCATCGGACATGGACTGTACGTAGAGAGGCTGACAGCTGGGTCCACGGCTGCAGCAAGGAAGTGCCTCCATATTACGCGGAAAATAATGATTCCTCCACCTGACAGCACGGACTCACCGGACGGGGAACCATATTTCACGAAAAAAAACGTTTCCCCCTGACTGCTAGGACCTACCAGCTACATCTTTGCACGCAACAAAGTGCGTCCGAGCAAAAAAAAATGCGGCCCCCTGACTGCTGGGACCCACCAGCTACATCTCCGCACTCAAGGAAGTGCCTGACAGTCGGGACCCACCTGGTCGAAGTGTACGTAGCATTGTCATTCTGGTCGCGAATGCGTACGTACATACTAGTCGATGTAGAGGCGCGCACGTGTAGTAGTAGAGGCACGCACATAGCATGTACACGTACATACAGCGACCAGTGTGCAAGAAAGAAAATACAGCCACGTACGTACATACGGGCGGGGTCTCGAACGCCTACTCGTGCCTACGTATGGTCAGGGCTCGTCTACATGGCTGGGTCGGAACGGAGAAACTGCGTCGTCGTCGCCCGCAAAAAAAAACAGCGTCATCGTCATGTTCATGGGAAGGCAACGGAATGCGTCGTGTTCATCGGGAGGCAACAGAACGCGTGGGAGCCAACCGGCTTGGATGGAACAGCCGATGGAAACGAGGCCTGGCGTACCCCGGAACGGAGGAAACGACCTTGTGTTCGACCGGCCACGTTCGAAACGGGATCTTGTTCATTGGGAGGGGTCTGGAATACCACAAAACGGAGGAAACGGATCTCCTCCGGTCGAAATGGGATCTTGTTGATTGGGAGGGGTGTGGCGTACCGCAAAACGGAGGAACCAGACTTGTGTTGGAGCGCTATGGTCGAAACGGGGGTCCTATTCATAGGGAGGGGTGTGGCGTACCGCAAAACAGGACTCCACGGGATACTGTTCATCTCCACCGTCGACCCCCTCCATCCTCCACGGGCTACTGTTCATCCACCGTCGACCTCCTCCAGCCTCCACCTGTGACTGTTCATCCACGGGCTCCTGTTCATCCAGCCTCCACCGCGCGCTACTCCACCGGCTACTGTTCAACCAGCCCTCTCCACACGGGCTCCTGTTCAACCACCCCTCCATAGGCTACTGTTCATCTAGCCCTCCACCATCTACTGTTCATCCAGCCCTCCACGGGGAAGTCCTGTTCATCCAGCCCTCCACGGGGTCCTGTTCATCCAGCCCCAACCGGCTCGATCGACCGGGGTCCTGTTCATTCAGAGGCAACACCATGGGGTCCTGTTCATCCACCCCCACCGGGAACTGTT
>NC_041390.1:341938399-341941171 GCF_002162155.2 Triticum dicoccoides | reverse complement strand
CCCCAGCAACGCTCACAGTTCATCCAGAGGTAGCATCGACCGGCTTCAGTTAGCATCAGTAGCAAAGGAATCGCTCGATCGGGTTTAGTTAACAACCATCGATCGATCGCTCGGGTTTAGTAACGCATAGCCTACAGTGCAATCTATCGGGTTCAGTAGGCGAACGCCTCGCACCCACTCGCGTGCGTGTACGAGAGAAACGCACAAACCTCCATGCATCGCTCGGCCCCAACCACCCACCGTAACCGGGAACACCCCGATATTTTCCTCGCCCTCGCATCTACCACGGTTTTTTCCGTCATGGACGGCCCAAAGAATGTCATGCAGCTGCGTCTCCGGCCCGCCCAGGATGAAAAGCCCATTTTCTGTCATGAATTTTTGTCATAGAAGTAGGAGCCCACCACATCTATGATGATACCGGGTTTTGTCACAATTATCGTCATAGAAGTGTCATAAGTATGACAGAAAAAAATTCGTTCGGCCCAAAATGTCACGGATGTGTCTTTTTTTTGTAGTGCTAGTTTGGACTATAAGCACTTCCACTTATCCATATTTGCTAGCCACACCGTGCATTGCTCGTTCTCACCTCGAGACTTGATGCAAACTTCGTCAGTGCATCCAAACCCCGTGATATGATACACTCTATCACAAATAAGCCTTATATATCCTTCCTCAAAACAACTACCATACCTTCCTATTATGGATTTCATAGTCGTTCCAAGAAATATTGCCATGCAGCTTCCACCATCATCATATACATGACTTGAGCATCATTGTCATATTGCTTTGTGTGATCATATGGAGCTGACATGCTATTTGTCGCAAAGTCACCATTCATCATTGTTATAAATGTTATGCTAGATCATTGCACATCCTAGTACATTGCCAGAGGCATTCATATGTAGTCATATTATCCAATTTATCGAGTTGTAAGCAATTTAAAGTGTGATGATCATCATCATTAGAGCATTGACTAAGTGAGGAAAGAATGGCGGAGACTTATGAGTCCTTGAAAAAGTGGGGATGAGGTCCATGAGACTATTCTCAAAAAAAGAGACAAAATGAGAGGAAAATAGATAAGGGACAGTGCTACTATCCTTTTACCACACTTGCGCTTCAGAGTAGCACCATTTACTTCATATAGAGAGTTTGCATGATTTTCACTTTCATATACTAGTGGGATTTTTCCATTATAGAACTTGTCTTGTATATTCCGATGATGAGCTTCCTCAAATGCTTTAGGTCTCCATGAGCAAGCAAGTTGGAGGCACACCCACTTAGTTTAATACTAGAGTGCTTTCATACACTTATAGCTCTAGTGCACCCATTGCATGGTAATCCCTACTCCTTGCATTTCATCGATTGTAAGCCACTCCATCTCCCTTGTTGGTGGGAGTATAAACCCCAATGATCATTCTCTTTGCCATCCAAAGTGCTAAGTCCATGGCTCACTCTCAAGTATTGCATGGAAGTTGAAAAGGCAGAAGCAAGAAAAGTATGGATTCAATTGTTTGGTTTGGCACTAGGGTGTTCATAATAGATATCTTTGTGTTAGGAAGACCGAGCTATGACATGCTTACATGGTTAAATGAGTAGGGATGACATTCTTTGGCACATCTATTTTGGAGGGCAATGATTATATATTGTTATTCATGTGTATTATTATTTTAATGTCAAATTGATAAACTATTTCCCTGAATCACTCGCTTCCCAATATTCATACCACAAATGAATACATGATCAAAGAAACATGCTAGGTAGCATTTCACATCAAAAATTCTGTTTTTGTCATTTACCTACTCAAGGACGAGGAGCAATTAAGCTTGCGGATGTTGATATGCCTCTAACGTATCTATAATTTTTTATTGTTTCATGTTATTATATTATCATTCTTGTATGCTTTATATGCCATTTTATATTATTTTTATGGACTAACCTATTAACTTAGTGCCCAGTGCGAGTTCCTATTCTCACCTATTTATTTGTTTCACAGAAAAACCATACCAAACGAAGTCCAAACACGATGAAACTTTACGGTGATTTTTTCTAGACTGCGAGAGACCCTAGAAGCTTTGGAGAGAGACCAGAGAACACGCGACGGAGCCACAAGCTCACCAGGCATGCCCTTGGGGGAGCGCCATCAGCACGTGTGGTCCCTTGAGCACCTCCTTGACCTTATTCTTGGCCTATAAATTCCCATATATTCCAAAACCCCTAAAGCGATACACGAAACAATTTTATCGCTACTGCAAGATTTTGTTTTCCGCAATCCTATTTGGAGGCCTTTTCCGGTACTCTTTCGGAGGGGGAAACCATTGGGGAGGCAATCTTCATCGACCTTGATGCCTCCATGATGTGTGAGTAGTTCCTTCAGGACCTATGGGTCCATAGCAGTAGCTAGATGGCTCTCTCTTTCTCTCTCTATTTTGATCTTTAATACAATGATCGCTCACGGGGTCCTGTATTGGGGGTAGCTGACGCCCAAGAGCCCGACCTCATCAATCACAAGGGGCTACCAGGCCCAAGACACAGCGCAAACCCTAGGAGGCAGGACGACCTTCTTAACGCCCAATACTAGAAGGCAGTAGTGCCCCAGCTTGCATTTGTCATGTAAACCCTAGACCTCTCCTATCTATAGAAAGGGAGGTCTAGGGTACTCATCAATCATCTATCTTCAGATAGGAGAACTCTCGGTAGAAATCTCATACACCATTGTAACCCCTCACACGAGGTATCCTAGAGACATGGGTCAGCAATTCCCAAGAATTCAGC